>NW_026861173.1:0-26856 GCF_026571515.1 Ruditapes philippinarum | reverse complement strand
AAAGGGGGTTTCTCTCCCGGAATTTCCGCCCGAATGGTGAGGGGCGATACAAAACCCAAAAAAAATAGAAAAAAGAACCCAAAAAAAAGGGCCCAAAAACGAAAAAAAATTAAAAAATTTTCGGGCCCTTTTTTTTAAATTAAACCCCTGCTTTGGCGGATGGAAAAGAAATTTTTACCGTCCAGCCCCCTAGCCCCGGCTTAAGCAAAATTCAATAAAAAACCATGAAAGGGAAATTTGAATTTGAAACTCGCAGAGTGTTTACGGGGGTTTATTCAGGGAAACCTTCTTTGTGACATTTCCTTTCCTTTCCCATAAAAAAGCGGCGTAGGGTCCCAAAAAAAAGGTGTCCCAAAAACGAAAAAACCCTTTGGAAAAAATTTAAAAGGGAAATTTTTGGGAAAGGGGGATCAGGGTTAAATGAACCCAAAAGGGATCATAAACACTTTTTAGAGTGAAAAATGGGCCCCCGAGGGAGGAAAGGGTTTCTGCCGAAAAATAGCTGTTAAATTTAATTTAAAATCAGTAGGAAACCCAAAAAAAACCCAAAGGTGGGTTTTTGGGGAAACATTCTTCATAAAAGTCTGAGTAAACCGCAAGATTTTGAAGGTCTCTTGCGGAAATCTTTCTTTTACGTTTTTCTTTTGTGCAAAATCTTGTGCAATCAAAAGGGTTTTCATTTTGTAAACGTTCGGGGTTTCTTTTTAAAGAAAAAATACATTTTCTGTTTTGGGAAATGAAATGGGGCCATAAACCGACATAAAATTTTTCTTCTACAAAGTTTTAAAACATCATCTTCAGCACTTTACATTTTTCCTAGCCAATGTAGAGGAAGGAGATGGAACCCCAAAAAAGGGGACCAACATATTAAATTAAGGTCTTTGGGTACCCATTGTCCGAAAAAAAAGAAAGCAATTTAAGTCCTTTTTGTTAATTTGACATAAAATTTAAATAGAAATTTTTGCTGGGATATCTGCAAAAAATCCCAATTTCATTTTTTCCGGAACCCTTAAATTTTTTTTGGGGAAAGCAGACTTTTAATTAAATTGGGTCTGACAAAAACCCCAACCCTTTTCAAAGAATCCCTTTTGCAAAAGTTTGACGAATAAAAAACCCTTTTTTTACTGGTTTCTTGGGTGGCCACCAAAAATAGGAAAACATTTTCCCCTTTTTCCTTAGGAGGTGGTGCAATTTCAGCACCCCTAAATAAATTTTGCCCTTTTTCCCCAAAAAGTCTTAAATATCTCCCTTTTTAGCGTTCTTCGAAAACCTGACCCAAAGTATTTTCCCCCTTTTGGGGAAGCAATATCGCGCTTAAAGGGAAAAACCTTTTCTTTTTGGGGTTTAAAGGGAAAGGGCGCCCAAAAACCACTGATTTTGATACATTCTTTGTCCATGATAGAAAGAAACTCCCGGTCTTCTACTGATAAGCCAAGCTTATTGTCCTCAGGCGTACGAACAAAAAGATCAGTGATATTATCGTTTTTACTATTGTGCTTCATAGTAAATTTGTTTAAAAAATTAGACGTCCTTCCATACTTTGTGAATATGGGTCTTCTTCACGTTGACATTCTGGATAAGGAAATGCAGATTTGTCCCGATGCACGTCTCCCATTCAAACCCAACAAAGGCGTAAAGCTTTTCTGGTGGGTATGGTCTGTGGCTCCAATTAATTTGTTCTTGGTACCGTGGTTACCTCTGCCGCTATATCTCTTCCTATTAGCAACTGTATCTCAGCTTGATCATCAATTTCCGGAATGAACTCAGATATCCGCCTTAGATGTGGGTATTTCCTTGCTACTTCGGGTGTAGGAATTTCATTTCTGTTATCTGGTATTTCTGAACATTCAGTAATACAGGGTAGCTCATGAGTTTTTTCATCTTGACCTTCAATAATGAATCCTTCGCCTAGACGTCCTGAGGTAGCAATGTTGCCGCTGCATGTGGACAAAGAATATTTAGTCTCTTTAAATGTGATAATGTGTTCAAAGTGTTTCAAAGAATGATGGACCTTTGGCGAGAGTTGGTTACTTTGGTCATCAAATCAATTGCGTACATTGGAAATCTGTCATTTGGAAATCTTTGTGATAGACTATAGCTACGACTTTATTATTTTTGCACACGATTTGCTCATTGATGAATCTCCACAAAGTTGTGAACACTTGGCTTAAAATCCTTCCCTTTCCCACTTTGTGAAGTCCCTTTGAACTTTCTGCTGTTGAACTGGTTTCTTGTTATATGAAGGGGGTACCTAATGTTTATGGCTACCACACTCTTTGCAATTTTAAACAGCACATTGGCACTCCCTGATGGTATGGTTTATCAGGAAAAGCACTTAAAAAAAGGTTTTTCTCTTTCTAAGCTCCGATTTTATTTGTCATTTACCAAATTCCCCTAAAAAAATCTAGGTTATGCTGAGCCACTTGGTGGAAATTGGAATTTTTAAGTTCCCAACAGACACATTCCCTTTTTGGTTTGTTATCTGGTTAGTGTTTTGCCTTGATAAATGTACATGGATCCTTTGTCGTTTTCTGCGATATCTCCAAATTGAAAACTCGGGTCATGTAGAAAGAGCTCATGTTTCCAAAAATTTCGACAAAAAATAGTCACGAGGTAGGGTATGGTCAGGGTTTACCATCTTTTTTATGATACCCCTATCTCCCCTTTGTTCGCATTTTGTACGGGCCAATTTGTTCAGTTTTCACTTTAAAACCCCAAACCGGGAAAATAAAAATCCCGGAAAAACATTTGCGAAAAAAAGGGGTTGTCTTTAAAATTTTAAAATCTCATTAACTAAATCCCCAACAGATCAATAGTTTTCCCTTTAGTTTTCTCACTTAATGGGGGGAATGGTCTTTTTTTTTTCTTAGGCTTTTTAAAACTTTTCCCGGGGTTTCCGATTTTTTTTCTAATTTTCCCCTTTTTCCCTTACATTAGAGCCTCGGGTTATGGGGCGTTTGACCACAATATTCGTTGCTTGCCTAGATGGAAATGGTCCTAAAACCCTTCGATAAGTAAGTCAACTTCCTCGCTCTGAGATTTTTAATTCAGAAAGTTATATTTTTTGAAGGGTTTCTTTCCAAAACTATAGTATGTTACTGGGTCAATCATTAAATTTGACAATCTTGTCAATAGCAGGTCCTTTTTAACGAGAAACATGGGCCTAATGTTTTAGTTATGTCAAATTCTTTCTGTATGGATCTTGGTGAAACCAGGGGCTTTACTGGATTTTTAGAACTGAAAGCTTCTACATCAGACGGTGTTGATTTTCTCAGAGTTGCATAAGGATTTTTAGTACTTGTTACGTATTCTTATCTTCTTCATCTTGTTCTGATTGGTGCATAACATAATCGCTTTGTTCTTTCGTATTGTGTCATCAACATTCATTAGCCTGAATAGACCAATGAGATTTCCTTTCTCACTGCCTACAACACTCGCTTACTGTCTCGTATACTTCGTTCTCTGCTTCAGCCTGTGCAAGTTCTTTCTCGTCAATCTAACATGGTCTAATTCAGCCTTTATCATTCTTTCCTCGTATTCTGCCTTCGCCATTTTTGTATTTCTTTCTTCTAAAATCATTGCCTGCTTCTTTTTTAATTCTAGTTCTTTTCTTGAAACGACCATTCGTGCCTTTGCCGCTTGTAACTTTGCTTTTGCAGCCAATGAGCTTGAAGTTGAAGTTGAGCTGCTCTTTGATTTTCTACTTGATTTTGAGTGAACACTTTTATTATCATCTAATTCATTTTGTTTGTAAGCCAGGTCTTCAAGTTTAAGCTGAACTTCATTTTCACAATCGGAAGTGTATTGACTGAATTCCCTAAGTCTCCTCATGCTGTCTTCAGTACGTGATCTGTCTAAAAAATCTGCATATTCAAAACAAAGTCTACGAAATTTCCTAAATTTAAAGTCGATGGAAAGATTTAACTGTGTAAGATTTGTATAGTTATTATCTACATCAACGTCTAGTTCTTTCTGAACAGTAGTCCAGGCTGTTTTGATTTTGTCCATGTGCTTTTGAACCTGGTCTAAAAAATGTTCGCTTCCCCTTTCGGTAGGTCGCCGGATGCGTATCTCCTTTTCTTCAGGACATTGTTATTCGGTGTTGAAGATTTGTGTTTGAAAACCGTTGTGGACTTTTACTTTTTCCGCCCTTAGCCGTTCTCTTGGAAAGACAACGAACCGAAATTTTGCTTAATCCTCATTTATCGTAAAACTTACTGAAACCATACTAAAGAAAAAGACATAATTCAAATTACAGAAATAAAATACATACGTTTACATAAAAACAATCATACTTTTGGAAATTATAACCCTAATGTTGGCCCAAAGGTTTGCTTTAATAACCCAAAAAGGGAAGTAATTTCCAAACAAACCTCGCCGTTATAGATGCTTTAAATAATTTTGCAGTTACAATCCTTAATATGAAATTTAAAAAGGAGTTTAAAATGAAACAAAACAATCCTAAAAATGATTTAAGATATAAAACTGACTAGTTTAAAAACAATTATGGTGTTAACAAATGATATAGACAAAAAGATTCGCATTTATTAAAAATGTTTGATAAACCTAAACGTCGTGGAACACTCGAGGGTGAGTTACAACATTTTCTTCTCTTATTCACTACCCAATAATGTAAATACATTTACCCTAATAAGTACAAGGAAAAATTATGTGATAAAGGGATTTCTTTAGTAAGCACAATCTTTAAACTTTAAACTTAATTTAAACATTTATGTAGTGGTGATAAAAGAATCTTTCTTTCAAATAAAAATTTAAAGTCCCAAAAGTTAAAATTGGAAGAATGAAAAGAAACTTAAAAAACAACTTGTTACTAAAAGTAAGTTTAACCCATTACATCATAAATTCAAAAAAAAGGACAAATCTGTTAACGGAACCAAAATTTGAGTACTGAAACCCCTTACCTGAACAAGTTAAGCGTTTTTAACTCCTTAAAGCCTATAATTACAAAAAGTTTAGTTTACAAACAAGATTATTAAACTGAAAAAATAAGGGCAAACATATATGCAACTTACACCATATGGATAGGAATTAACAAGGAAATGACTTGGTTTTTAAATAAACAGCATCCGTTTCTGGCATATACAGTAAGCACAATATATAGAGTCAATTTAGGCAAAAGATATTAAACCACCGAAAAGGTTACAAAAACACAGTTCACCCTGAACTCCACAATAAGCAACGTAGCTATTTTTGTTTGCTTTGCAAGTGTTCGCTTGTGCTTATATTCTCGTCAAACATTTATATAAGATTATGTTTTTTTATTTGATTAATTTAAGATATAATAAGCATTTAGATATGATAGAATTCATGTCAAATAGGAAATCTGTATGCGTTTTAGAATTATTAAAAATACATATAATTTTTTGTAAGCAATTTATCTTTAAATAAATAAATTGTAGAAGGATGTTACAGTGGTGACATTCAGTAAACGCAAACGATGATTAAATACATCCATTGGCTTATTTAATGGCCGAAATATTTGTCAAATGCTTTGCTATATTCAGGGCTTTTCGTTCAATAGTTTAGTAACTCATAAGAGCAAATTTACTTACAGCAAACCTAGTTTCGTCTTGTCTGGTTTACTTGTAAAACCTTTAAAAACTTTTAAAAAGTTTTTTTTGACAGGGGTTACGAATCAAAATGTCTCCTTTAAACCAAAGGGTCTGGTTGCAGATTAACTCATTTTACAAAAAACTTAAAGTCTGACTTGAACAACAAAAATTCTATCCTGGGGATTTGCTATGTAAAGAGTGTTTTTTTAAAATTAATTTCAAAAAAAAACCCTTTTTTTTATATTTTAAAATATTTCCCTAAACGAATTCAAGGGAATTCCCAAAAATTTGTAACTTTAAAAAGGGGTAATATTTGTTTTGTTTCTAAAAAAAATGAAAAAATAAAAATACTAATTTAGAAGTATTAGTAGCCCTTGAGTTTCACAAATATTTCCTCAGCTTTAAAAATAGTCATACAAGAAGGCAAAATAATTATTTGATAAAACATAGTCGTCATAGTGAGTAAAAAAGTACACTGTTGTTTGTGATAAAAAATGAAGTATATTTGATTATTTTTATGGTTATTCATAAAGCGTATACTTTTTAATCTTTCAGAGGCATTCCTTGAGGTTTATCTACACATACAATATATTTATCTAATGACATGACATATATCCATAATATCTTAACCGCCTCCGTGTTCGAGGGGTTAGAGTCGATGACTTCTAATCCAGTTACCTCTCTGGCGTGGGTTCGATCCCCGGGAGATGCTTTGGTAGTTTAGCGCGGAGGAAGGTAGTCTAGTACTGGTGTAACTCTCCAGGAAACTACCCGCCTGTATGATGACTGAAATACTGTTGGGAAAGGCGTAACATGAAACAAACAAAACAAAACTATAATATCTTGCAATACATTGCATTACCTTGTATACTACGTGACAAATTGTTTATCTTATCTCAACTCTTACGAGTTCTAAAATCGTCAAATTCGTCAGAGAGTTAGGAAGCATAAATGTGAAAATCATAGACACGATCTTGTTATTGCTCCTTTATGAGGGAATGTACGTAATAACTTACGAATCTACAGTACAAATACTACATTTAATGCAAATCGGTCTTTTTGGGTAATTTTACTTTGAAGGAACTCGTACATGTAATATTTAATATGCAGATACACTTTACAAATGCCACATACCGATCTACGCAAATCGTTACAAAATGATTTCTATACATTCTTTGATGACAGGACCTTCTATGACGATTCTGAAATATTGCGCCTGTTTTTGAGAGTCACTGGAATGCTAATTGACAGCATATCTCCTAACAAACGAGTGGTCGCTGTTGGAAAGTATTTAAGATTATGTTTCAGAATTTATTAGATACCTGGATAAAGTGCCGATACTTCACGCCATATTACTGCAATGTTTATGCAAATTTTGTTCCACATATGGTAAGAATGCTGTTTGTCTGAAATTGTAAATAATAACTTGCAAGATGTTTATTAAGATGACATGTGTAATGTTTAACATATGATTGTAAGATATATCAAAGCTGAACAGAAATCCTATCATAATATATAAAAAGAAAATGATGTTGTTGTATTCCTAACCTTTCATGGTTTACTTTGGCCTTGTCAATCTGTTTGGGTGATTAGACTGCTTATTTGACAGTTTTATAATCCAACTTCTTATACGTGTCTTTTATCATAACTTTATCCCATACCTCTAACAAGAAAAGCATTGATGCAAAGCATCAAAAGGCGACGCCAAAAGAATTTGATCCAGGTTTGCACCTAAATACTTAACAAAAGATGTGTACTTTATAGCAGTACCATTTCATGTGACCTGGAGGCTAGGCCCAGTTTAAGTTGAAACTTAAACCTAAAAGACTCTGTCTTGCCAAGATGCAAAGACAATTTATAGTCAATTAACTAATCATACGATTTATTTTACCAAATACAAGGATACCTGAGTCATCATCATATAATCACCGGTATGCCTAAAATACGAAAGTGAGATTTTTGAAGAAAGTGAGCGAAAGTGAGCGAAAGTGACATATGAAATTTTACAAGTCACTTTCGGTATAGATGGATACCGAAAATAAGCTATTTTCGCGAAAATAAGATCGCGGCTACGAAAATAAGATTTAATTTTGAAATAGTGCATTTATCTGTTGAAATAATTATATAACTTATATATTTATGCATTCATTGAATGGTTTTACAGCAAACAAATTTTCAGAACCAAACAAAAGAATTTAAAAAGTGAAGTTTGAGCCGAAAATACTTTCATACGAAAATAGCTCGAAAATAAGATCGGGTATACGAAAATAAGATTGTATTAAAAACGTATTTTTGTTGTTATCAAATGATTTGTATGAATGAAATAATAAAGAATGAAATGTTTTGTAATGAAATATAAGACGTTTGTTCGGTACATATGGTAAATACCCAAATAGTATAGTGGGAAGGCATGCGAAAATTCACTATTTTAAATTATTTTTTTTGGTTCTGAAATTTATTATTTCATTCATAAAAATCATCTATTAACAACAAAAATACGTTTTTAATACATAATATCAAAAATAAATCTTATTTTCGTAGACCCGATCTTATTTTCGTTTTACACGGCAATTTGAGCTATTTTCGTATGATAGTATTTTTCGGCTCAAACTTCACTTTTTAATTATTTTTTTTTAAGTTCTGAAATTTTAATTTGCTGTAAAATCATTCAATGAATGCATAAATATATAACTAACATAATTATTTCAACAGACAAATGCACTATTTCATAAATAAATCTTATTTTCGTAGCCGCAATATTATTTTCGCGAAAATAGCTTATTTTCGGTATCCATCTATACCCAGTCACTTTCGTATTTTTCAATTTAAGCGAAAGGAAGATCGCTAATATTAATTGCATACTTAGAAATTATGCAAACAAATTGGGTATAAAACTATAAATCATCATAATGTAATGATTAATTTAGAAAATAAATATTATTAATTTCTTATAATACACGTCTACAAACTGCAAATTTAGTACATTTTCAATTTAACCTCTATATACTTATTACTTTACAAGTCACTTTCGTATTTTTCTATAGATCGATGAACTTGTATATTAAAATTAGGCCAATAAATGGCGATTTAATTTTGATTATTTATTATAATATATATAATAAGTGACTAATAATATACGTCTACAGACAGCAATTTTACTGTAAAATTCTATTAAAACGGTACAATTCAAATTTTAAAAGTCACTTTCGCTCACTTTCGCTCACTTTCGTCAAAAATCTCACTTTCGTATTTTAGGCAAACCCTATAATCACAGGCACGAGTATCGGACCTGGGAAGAAAAAGTATGACCAGATTGATTAAAAAAACTGTGTTCATCGTAAAAGTGTCAAAAACCAAAAAAAAAAAAATTTAAATAATGACCCCCTTTAAAAATCTACTATTAACTTAAAGTATATTTTGAAAGGGGGTCATTATTTACATTGTTTTGTTTGTGACAATTTTAAGATGAACACAAGTTTTTTTTATCAATCTGGTCATATTTTTTCTTCCCAGGTCTGATACTTGTGCCTGTGCATATAATAAAAGCTTATTGCTTAGGTTGCAGACATGTCATTGACATATATTAGACATAAAAGAGGACCTAAAATGAACATCAGGGGGACACCATAGGTACTCAGAGCAGTAGTAGAAGGAGTACCAGCCACATCAACCAGCTGCTATCAGAGATAAGACTTGAACCATGTAAGAATGTCATTACATATGGCAGATGCTTGAAGTTCCATGATGAAGAAGAAAAAGAACTTCTTCATCAGTTCATGTGCAGTATAGTGTGATCAACTGTATCAAATGCTTTTTGTAGATCTAAAAGTATCATGCAATACTGCCTTTGTCCATTTCAAATAAAATACAATCTTTTAAATGAATCAAACATGTGTCAGTTGAAAAACCACATCTAAACCCTGACTTAAACTGCCTGACCATGACTCAAACCCATGACTTTCAGAAGACCAACTGAGCTATCGGGCCGGCTACACATTTTCTCTTTAATAATGAAATAGTTCTAAACCACAACATATTTCCCCACTCTATTGGTTTATGTCCTTGAATTTCTGATGTTTACAGAGCATAGTGAATTAAACTCATGGTTATATGCAGTCACTGGATGAGAAAAACTTTCAGCTTGACCAGAACTCAAGCCTGTGACCCACAGAATAATGTACCGCGGCTGTAAGCGATTGAACTATCTGGCCGCTTACACATTTTCTGGCCTAAATAGTGAACAGTTCTTAACCGTGACAGATATTTAGATTTTTAAATTAACAGATAATTAACTCTTAATAAATAAGAAATAAAAACCTTACATACTCATAGTCTAAATTAAAATAACAATTTATATATTATGTATAATTATTTTTACTAAAAAGGGCTTAGACAGTAAACTATTGGTTGTGCCATTATTTATAACAGGTCAATTTGAAAGTGAACATAACTGTGCTAATACATGTACAATATCTATTTTTTGTACGGATAAAAAACTAACCCTTTTTCTATGATAAGAAATTTTATGAAGGCTGATTTGTATTTTGCATCAAGGGCACTGGGCGAAAACATGAAAATGCAATAAACACACCACTTTGTGTCTGGCGCCCGGTTACTTTTTTGTACTTTGTTGGTTTTCATGTGGCAAAAATCACCCGCTATAGAATTTAGTGTACAAATTTATTCAAGGGCAAGTAACAATCTACTCTATGAAAAGTCTGTTGTCGGGTTGACTCAGGAGACCTAAGCTTGGAAATTGAGACCGGTGTCCCTCCATTACAAATAGATAAGACAGAAGTTGTCCTTTTCAATCTATGCACATGTTAGAAAAAAATTAGAATAATCATTCAAAATATGATTTTTTGAGACTTTATCAATTATATTGCTTGATCCAAGTTTCAGGACATTTTCAAAATCAATACATGTATTATCATTTAAAATCATTTCATTTTAAATGAAAGTCTCATCCCTTTAATAATAATGACATAACTGTAGCTCTTTAAATTCAGAAATATTATAAGTCTCATCATATCAATATACTAAGATATACATGTATGCACATAACATTAATAATTCCCAGTTTCTATTAAATAAATATGAAATCCTAACATTAACATTGGTACTAATGGATGGAATTCAAAATCTAGTAGAATATATAAACTCTGTTATAGATACTATTATTAGCCAGCTAACACTGGGTATAAACAACTATAACCTGTAGACTGATCAATACATGTATTATCATTTATAAATTTAAATGCAAGTCTCATCCATCATAACTGTAAGTCTTTAAATACAGAAATACACATTATATCCATATACTATGATACACTTGTATGCACATTACATTAATAATTCTCAGGTTCCATTAAAAATAAATATAACATCCTATTAACAGGAATTCATAATCTTGTAGAAAGAAAACTAAAATGTACATGATATTGTATAATATAAAAGTAAGAAAAATCTCAAATAGTCTATATCATGTGATACAGATTAAGTTGTGTTAGTGTCTAAACATTAAATGCATATCTCTTACAGTAACAAATACTGTCCCTCTTTTAACCTTCCATTAGACTTTACTATACAATGTATAACTAACTGCATATAATGTAATCAAGTGTTTTAAAATGAGCACCTATATGTATAGCTTAAATATTCTACCTTTCATTTTTACCAAAGGTTATTTTAGTAACAATTCATATACAAACACATAGAAAATAATAATTTCCATAGTAATTAGAAGATGCCTCTAGCTGAGGTATGTACCAACTGAACAAACTAGAAAAATCTGGTCTAGGGTATATCAAGCCAGTAAAAATATATCAATATTCACTCATCAGGGCCTCTCTGCTTTTGATGACCTTACAACTGGTAAATTTTATAAAAAACAAAAAATAGTGAGTAATACTAAAGATAGAGTAGACAGAAAAGAACAAATAATTTAGTAAACATGAGTTACTTCCCCTTAAAAGAGAGAAAACCTGAAACCCAAAAGAACACCCTAAACATTTAAATTACGAAATGTTGCAGGCTCAGTCAGTTTTATTAAGCCATAAAAATTAATGGTAAAGTATTCATAAAAAATAGATGACCATCAGTTATTGCAGAAAATCGGATAGCTTTAAGCATCCGGATACTGGTACACTTTGTAAAAACAACCATTCTGTGCAACAGATCAACGTAATATGGATAAAATCAATAGGATAATCGTTAACAACAGTCCATTACCTATCCTTATACTCATTTGCAGGTGAACTTTCTTCTTGTAAGAAAATTTTGAAAATATATAAATGAATGAACGAACTGATACGGCATCAATGTAGACCACAACGATATTCGAAATCCGGGTTTTAGTATTGTCAATAAAACTAAGGGACAAGCTGTTAAACTGAGCCTGCAATTTCGTGAAAATAATATCACAATGCACATGCTTTTTATATAAAGTTATTAAATACAAATATAACAACATATTTGTTTACTTGATTTTTACGAATCAAAATAAATCTAATTAACTCAACATGAAATTAACTGCTAATAATAACAGCTCCTTCCATAGGCAAAAATAAAAAGCATTCCATATAAGACGACGCCGCTCACCGGCGTCGCCAATAACAAACTGTCACATAACGATCTATTTAGGATAGACTATGTTATTATTCCAGCTTCCTTCCAGACGTTTCCTTATTATTAAATTGAAGACCATATGCCAAATTTATCTATAAGGTTTTATATATAATCAAACACTTTTTATGTGGTGTAACCTAATATAAAATTCCATGTGATAGACACATTCTAGCATCTAAAGCGCAACGTCAAAATATAAAAGATTGTGTAGTCTGAACATTAATTGAAAAAAATATATAGTTTCATATCATAAGATTGGTGCCAAATATAAGTGACAATAAACGGTAGTTACAATGGTTTGATGCCAACATCTGCATGACAAATGTACATGCCACTTTGAAAAGTAGAGGAGAAGCGACAGCTTCCTTTATTTCGTTCATTCGCAACAAGTTTATTAGGCATCCAATGTCTTATGTCCTGATAGAATATTTCAACTAGAGAATCAACATTATTTAGTACGGATATACATTTTACAACCGCCACACACCGATTACCGCAAATTGCTGCACAATGATATATATACTCACTTTACTTAAGAGGTCTTCGATTTAATTTTTCAAACAATTTATAAGTACCATAAAAAGACTACTCTGAAATATTGCCTTGTCTTTAAGAGTCAATGAAATGCTAATAAAGGACATCTCTTCCATCTATCTGAACTAGTCAGCTTTGTCCAACTTTGAACATGGAAAGCATTTAAGGTTAAGTTTCGGAATTGATTATATATACTGGATACCGAGCCATAACACTACAATTTAGTGTAAATGAGCCTTGCCATGACAAAACCAACATAGCGGGTTTGCGACCAAAATGTATCCAGACCAGCCTGCGCATCCGCGCAGTCTGATGAGGATCCATGCTATTCGCTATCAGTTTCTTTACTTGTTATAGGGTTTGCAAACGAACAACATGGATCCTGATTAGACTGCGCAGGCTGGTCTGGAACCATGCTGGTCGCAAACGCATTACGTTGGTTTTGTCGTGACTCAAATGTTGTTTTCGATGCATAAACCAAAATCTACGACTACTTAAAATATTAAGAAAGTATTATTCTAGCACAACCCGCAATTTTCCCTACTGAACATAGAAGAACCAAAAGTGTGTATTACTATGCAACAAAATCACTGTTGACGTTCTATATTTAGATATGTGACGTAATCGTTATACATGTGACGTAACCACTCAAAATTCGACGCGTTAAAAATAAGTACGGAAACAAATGAGGCACAATTTGGCTTAATTATTAGGTACGGCAGCATTTATTTGTTGATGTCGTGTTAGAATTGAAATAATATACCCAAATCGGTGATTTTATCGCTTGATAACATCACTGTTTGTCGTTCGGATGCCCTACGCCTTCTCGATATAATTCCTCGCACAGTGAAGTCACAGTTTGGGTTTATATTGTTTCTTAAATAAAATGTTCCATGTCATATTTTATTTGTAGTGTAAAACTTCATTGAATACCACCTTCCTTGTTAATCTTTAATTTCATATTTGATATAAAATATGCAAATATTATCTATTTTATTTTATTTTTAATTTGTTAAGTAATCGCTGTTAGCAATATCGTTTGACGTGAGATTGGCATGTTCGTATGTTTTGCCCTGAAAGGTTCATTTCCTTTTGAGTGTCAAGCTAAGTTGTTCTGCCATGTATTTAACTGACAGCTACGCACGGACAAATAGTCCAGTTAAGTGCACGCCCCTTCGATCACCAGATAAATGAAAATGAAAACCTCGAAAATCATCAATCGGAAATATAATCACATGCATGAACGGAGAATTTCAATCATAATTGAATCCAAAAAGAGATTAATTGCTTTTGTCTTAAAAAATGCGATGAAAGCCAGTGGTAGGCAATTCATAAATCAATGTCAAAACATCGTTATGACTAATTTTTCATAGTTTGCTTCATGGACGAATGGTATGCCCCTGCTGGTCCAATAATTCATACGGACTGCAAAGTCGCATTATAATTCATCTAATTCATCTGAATATCGTTGTATCTGTATATGATTTTTTTGAAGATTTACTACGGCTTTAACTCTCAACCTTCTTATACAGAAAATTATAAGCCTTTGCCACAAGTATAGAGCAATCAACCAGACTATATACTGTTTGCTGACCAACTTAAAATTTTCATCTTGATATCGCAAAGTTGAGTTTAACAATTCAATGAATGGAAGGCGGGCAAGTCCATTTAAAAAAGATACAACCGGTTAGGGATAAACCTTTGCAAGGCGTGACATGATAGTTATATCTTGAAGAGTTTTTTGTCTGAGGTAAATATTCTTTTTTTTTTTTCATTTTAACATCTTTGTTGCTCATATTGGATCATTTTAGTTGATATTACTAAATTAATACATATATTCTTCATAGTAAACAATCTTTCTTGTTTATCTACAGAAGTTATTTATATTATTAATAATTTTACAAATTATTCTAATTACAGCTTATTATCAAATATCACATTTTATATTTAAAAGAAAACTAACCGTAAATCTGAAAGCAAATTTACTAATACGAGTAGCATACCAAACTAAACACTCGTGCATAAAATAGTACTGCACTACTACTTACTTTGTGGTAAAAGTATTTTTTTTCTGAAACAAACGATCGATAAAAAGATATGTGCTAAATTTACCTTGTCAATCTAAAATACCAGTGTTTAAGACATCGTTACAAATCGTATTTCGCCTTTGATCTTGAATATCTCGGTTCAGATCAGCTAAATTTACTTCACGTCTGACCTGTTATCTGCATTTAGGAAAAGGGCTTGTTTGCAGGAATTGTATATCTCCAAATTTCGCCATAAATTGTTAATGTGCAGCCATAGAGGTATAGAAAAAGAAACTTGATTACATGGTTTTGTTTGCTCCATTATATTACAAAAGGAAGATCCATTACAGAGTAAACTAGGACAAAACAGGCACTTGCAGATACGTTCTAATTGTTTTATATTACTTTTTCATTTTATTTTACTTTTTCATTAGAGATATATGAAGCATCCTCAAATCTACAATATTTTTACATTAAAATACATGTATATTCAGTTATAAATATCAATATCAATGAGAAATATTAAAAAACCCTTATTTTACGTGTTTGAATCTTTTTACAGTTTCGACAAAACAATCAACGCTAGCTATTTTGTAATAGTTTTATCTATATTATAATTTGTTCGGATATAATACAGATAACGAGTGTAGAAAACTAGGTTTAATTGTGTTTCATTCTGAGTTGCAATAAAAGTAGCAATGTCACTTCACATCTAGAATTGAATGCAAGGAAACGAAGTTCAGGACACACGATTCATACCACTGTGTTGCTTCGGATACCAGTCAATCTAAATTCGGAAGGGGTAAGAAAACCATGAATGTGTAACTATAAACATTTTTGTTTTATTAAATGACATGTGGCAACTTTATAAATGTGTTCATTATTAAATCAATCTTGAAGCAGAGAAAGAAAAAGCTGTACTCTTCACTTGTCTTGATTGACATTAACCTTGTCAAGTTGTTTGAGAGATTGGCCCGCTGGCTTGACAGTTTGATAATTCAAGCATCTTATACATGTCTGTAATTCTGTGTCTTTTTCATCCTTCCGAGAATATGTGACATGAAGAACTATTGAGGATAGGTCATGTTATTATAATATCTTTCTGTCAGACATTTATTTAATTATTAAATTGAAGATAGGTGACCAAACAAATATCTTGTGCATTAAAGTACAACACAGTTTGAGACATAAATACGCAAAATAATAGGCAACGGTTTTATATATCCAATTAAGCTGTGCGCACCGTTATATTGTTTTTTAGCATAAAAACTGCTGCATATGTGATATATTTACTGAAATAAACACCGTTTATTTCAAGGAAACACAAGTACACTACCTACTCTTAATTCGAAAAAAAAAATTACTCCAAAAGCTCAACCTTTTCTGTCAAATTCCCAACATATTTCATACATCAAAATGACTGATATTATTTTCACAAATTTGCCTGGAAGCTTGGATAATAGTAATTGTGAAATTATGGACGTTCTGGTCCTTTTATCCAATCATAAAGAAAGGACACCACGTAGACATTATCAAATTATCAGAACATATGATATGTCAATATAGCCTCTGGACAAAAGATGTATCCACATTATTGAGCAAAATGAAAAGATGTTTTGATTCAGCATCAGTAACATTGTTACAACCACATGACAAAAAGATCGTGTTCATATATCGGGAGAAACGGAATAAAAAAGCTCAAAATAAAGATTTGTTTAAGAAAGCAATGTCAAGGGTTTTGTATTACAATGCTTACAATATTAAATATTGTTTTTGACAATAAAACCATATTGAAAAGATTAAACAATAAATTATTTACATACAATATCTCGTCTATGAAAATGTTATTTAATCCTAATATTTATAGCAATAAATGGATGAAAGGTTACATTACTGTCAATATCATTACACTTTTACTACAAAAGGGATTCGTTTCTTGTACATATAGAAAAATATAGATTGTAAAGTATTTAGATTTAGTTTTTCTTACAACAAATGTTGAGATTATCAAACATATTAAATCGGAATCACTACAAACCTTCAAGGGAATGATTCTACCATCAGGTTTTTATTGAACATCTAAACAAATTACTTTCAAAGAGTTAGCATTTTCTCTTTGGACGTAATAAAATTGCAAGTATGTGTATTCGCCACATTTTCCCCCTAAATTACGGCCTCTATTGCTTAATAAATTAACAATAAATTGCAAAAAATTGATATGTAAGGTACATATTTCTTTCTCAAATATAATCGGATAACGGAAATGATAAAATTAAATTACAAGAAATATCTGAATATCATATAAAATTTACAATTAATTACGATTTGTATAATATATAATGTTATGTTCGGCAGTGGACAGTCTATCATAATTCAATTAAAGATGGGAGTGATACGATATTGGTCATATATCTAGTCTTATGAGGGGCGTGACTACCGACGGCACATACTTTATAAATCAATATGTCTCATAACAGAAAAATAGCTTTACCTTTTTTGTTGTAAATAATGGCAAACAAATTACATACGAGTCTTTACACAAAAGCCTCTGTACAGGTTGTTTTTTGGTATTTTATATCAAATTTGCTAATTATATCCGGGTTTTTTTAATTATGAACTATTCAAATACGTTTTCCGGTGGAATTTTTAGAGCTAATTCTGCTAAAGGCGTATGAGATATGTCATTTAATTTAAATTATAACTACAGGCATTTGTCTGCTATATGATAGTCCTTTATGACGGCAGAGATTAACAATCTAAATTGTCAATTGGCAGCATTACCAACCGGCCCTCAGCAGCATACAGGTCCCGGGTTTGGGTTTGATCGGTATAATGGAATAAAAAGTATGAATATTTTACAGTCGTTTAACGATTTTGACTTCTAAAAAATGATACAAAACAAATTTTATTCCATATATAACACATATTTACATACATCTATATAAATGTCCTTTTTTTCAGAATTTAGACTCGATAGTTGTAAATACGAAAAGTGGAAACGAAAGGATGTGAGATAAGTACTGAATGTTTATATGCCATCTCTTAATTACGTTTTTTTGATAATGAAACCAAATAAGCTGTGTCAAATCATTTCCAATAAACAACGTAATTAATTGTACGCTGTTCAAGTGGCTCTTTTGTGCTTCGTTTGTGTATCCTTTCTAATCATACATTTAAAGAGCATCACATGTAGTGATTTGATTCATTTTAGATAAAATCGACTTTTAGATGTGATTGGATTTAAAATAAAGATGTAGTCTGCGCGAAGTCTAATATAATTAATCTTAAATGAATATAAGCAATTTCTCGGATTCTTAAAATATAATAAACTAGATCAACAAGGAAAGGCGGCGTTCAATAAATACACTCCTTATTAGTTATTGTAATGCTGATTGGAAAGAAAATGTGTGCAATGTATGATGCCAACGAAAATTATTAAGAATGTAAATGTGATAGCTAAAAGACCTTAACGATAACATTTAGGAATAAAATAACGTGAACTAAATGACGCCAACAAAAATGGTTGAAAATGAAAGTATGTAAACTAAATGACGCCAACAAGAAATGCTTGAGAATGAAAATGTGTGAATAAATGATGCTAACGGAAATGCTGAGGAATGAAAATGTATGAACTAAATGATGCTTACAAAAATGTTTAAGAATAAAGTCAACTATACGATGACAATGACATTAATTATAATTGAACATATACCATTGAGTCGGTTTATAAACATAATAAAGCATATTAGATATGAAATACGATCAGGAAAAAATCATTTAATATTGTGTCCACTGAATAATACCATGGGAAATTACTATGAATGCATTCTATGTTCACAGAACACAGCGCCCGACACAATTCAGTAATACCAGCAGGGCACTTAGAAGGCACCTAACTTCATAATTAAAGATCATAATTAAGTATTTTGGTATTGACATGAATCGTTAGAATTTAACCCAAACGTAAATGTACGTACATGTCCATCTGTGAGTCTTGAAAAGATCATTCTGACAAAACCATTTTAGATGAAATTTCAAATTTCGTACTGACTTGTACAGATAATGAACACTATAAACCATGATCAGACGGCACGTGTATGACAGTTGATTTAAGTCTGCTGTACTCGCATCTGTAGATTCTGTTTTCGCAAGGGGAATAATTATTTACTCATATAAATATCGGGAAAAAAATAATAGATCCATCTGAAGCATTAAAAACAGCAAAATGACATGAAAATAGCAGAAGTGATAATAACCAAATAGCATAAATTCATATTTTTTAACAAAACTTCAGATATTCTAGAAACAACATGTGCTTTTCAAGCGATTTTAATATATTCAACCCTATTGTTCTTTACTTTTCAAAAACGTTGGTTCTGTATTGCTGGGTCGTCTGGGGTTGCCTTCCGAGGGATCACTTTGTTTCCAGATTGTCATTGAACCTTCCTTGTTAATCTTGTTTTTTATATTCAGTATCTACATTTAACAATCCTTTATCTTTCAGAGAAAAACATTTCACTTTCTTTAGTTTGTTGGTAATTACTGAAATTAAAAATCAAATGTCAAAAAATGTTTATCTAAAAATGAACAAACTCAAAAATTATACTAATGATATAATGCTTCCCGTTAAAGTATTTTTGCACATCTACCTGTCATGTCAATGGAATTAAACGATTAAAAAATGAAACATGTATTTTTGCTACAATGTAAGCTCAGACAACAAGTGATACTTTTTTCGGACCAAATGAAGGGATATGAAATAGCAACAGAGTAGAAAAAAATTGAATCACTAAATAACGCAAAAAAACCCAGCAAAATTGAAACTGTTACAGGGTCGGTTTGACTTGTTCAAAGACGGAAAGTGTAAATGCAATCTACTGTACATGCTATCTTGCACCAATTTAAGAAGTATTCAACTTTCATACATAAAATGGTCAAATTTTGAAAAATAGAAACATTTACAGATATATATCACATGGCAGTTATCAGGAAATCTTCAAACAAAATTGGCACGTTAGTTTAAACAATCATTAATACACCAGGCTACAGCATCATTTATGTTTGCACTTTTGTCACTGACAATAAACAAAGCAAATATATAGTGCGTTTCAGATTTAAAATCTAAACACAGGTTAGAAGGTAAATGCATTTGACATCACATTTTTTTAAAGGTTTGCAATGAAATAATACATTCATCAACTGTACTATATCAGCTAAATTAGCACGTACATAGCAGAATGCCGTGTACAATTCAATCACAGTTGCTGTTAACAACCTATTTCAGGATAGTTGAATGATTATTTGAGTAAAAATAAGATGATAATTTGGGAGATAATGGGATGCTTATCAGTAGTGAAGAGCCCATTCATTATTTTCATTTCTTTTTTCAGCTCGTTGTTCTTTTAGTGACAATACATTTCCATGGTATTATATTGAACTCGTAAAACGAAACCTTATATAAAAAAGGAAAATGGCAATGGTGTCTGGATCAGTCAAATTGGCTAACTGACCGTCGGAAAGTATCCATTTTGCTTCAAAGATTTATGTAATTTTGTAACAAGGATTTTTTGATGGTTGTTTTATAGCCTATATTCGGTCATATTCTCAACTGAAAATAGTATATTACTTTCCCAGTCCACCGAAAAAAAATCCAATTGAAAGTTTCAAAATAAAAATATTGATTCAAGATTTATAAAATCTTTGAAAATAAGGGTTTCTTTAATGTTTTAAATGTTTGAAGATGCCATTTTGAAGACAATATTAATATATTAAATGTCACTTAAATGTCAAAAATCTGGAAAGAAGTGATCTCGAGAGAGCAGCAATAAAAACAGAAACAAACAACAAAATCGAATCGAGAACCTGGATTTATTGAATCTGTGAGAGCGTACCCATCTGAGGTAAAGACAGGTCCATATTCTTTATGAATGAACCTTTGATTATTCTCAATTTCAAACACACCTTGGAAGTGGGTTGTTTTATTTGTTTGTTTTTTTTCTTTCTTTCTGTTTTTATCCCAAAAAGGAAAACTATCAATTTGTATGCACATAATGTTCAGAAAGTACATAACTCATTCAATTGACCAAACTGCCGATCATAGTTAAACCATTGACCCGCTACGCAACATAATTTGAGTTGAGGTATTGATGGCGTACATTGGCAGTTTCTGTATATTCTATCACATTTTAACATGTGTACTTCACTAATGAATGAACATTCTTGGTTGTTACGCGATGCATTATGAATTGCTCTTTATTGGGCTTCTAACTCACACATTTCAGAGTAGTGTGTCGATCATAATAAAATCAACGACACAATTTGTAACCATTTGTCAAGAAGGCGGTGATTATATATTTATATATTTTCTTGTATGATAAAAATTTCTATTCTATGCAATATATTACAAAAATGTAGGTGTAAGTGACGACGTTAATTACTTTCTCGGGAGCAAACGTAAACATATTATTTCAAAATCTGATATATAACAGTATATTGGAGGAGATTACAAAAAAAAAAAACGTTAAAATATTGTTTAGTTTAAAACAAAATGGCTTTACAAAACAACAAATAATGCTGATATCAAAACGTACATTATCATAGTTTTAGCATATAATATATAAATATTCTACTGCATGTATCATGATTGATCAACTCGTCTTTTGTCTTTGTTTTATTTACTTACATTTCGAGTGGAGAATCATAATCGTTAATTTAATTAATACACATTTATTTGACCTCGAAGACGGAATATTAAAACCATACATAAGCTGTTCTTTTGTGTGTTAATACAATGACATGTGCAGTTCCTAATTATTAATTACCCATTAAACCTTATGATGCTTATATTTTATTTCTCAAAAGTTTATTTTAAATGTCCTTCGACGGTTTCTAAAACGTTACTAATGGGCCATATAGCTGAGCAATCTTTTGTTTCTTTTGTGGTTTTTCATTTAGCAAGGTATAGTGATTAAGTATTTTGTATGTAAGTCAGAATAGCACTGTGTTTACAATTTGCTTCCTTTGTGAAAATATATATTGCATTTAGCAATTTTCTTCAGGTTGAAGGCATGGCATGTTTTAAGTCTATTTTAAAACACATGTATGCATTTTCTGTATCGTTGTTTAGATTTAATGCACCTATAAAATTAATAAATGTATTGAGTATCGAAACTAATATTACGAAAATACAATCAGTATAAAAAAACGAATTCGAGATCGTTAATTTTTTCACACAAATTTGATTTTTCTTTGTACCCGTTTCTGTTCTAGGAAAGCCGCTCAAACTAGCAACCTAAAGATATTAAATACAATACTGTGCATATTTTCTTTTTCAGTCCAGCAAATATATTAAGAGTATGATTTAATGCAAAACTACGTTCAATAGCTTGGCAAAAAAATGACAAAAAAAATAACTTTACCAGCAATCATTTAATATCACAAGTATAAATATATATATTAAATGATTGCTGGTGAAGTTATTTTATATATATATTAATGTGTGTATCTTTTTTACATTAAAAAAGCCATTTCAATATGTAAAATAAAGAACTCAACTTTAAAAATACTTAACATTGTGCTGCAAACCTTCAGCATGATGGTATAGAACAATTCGGTTAAACATCTTTCAGGATAAATTTCATAGCTTTTAAAATTAAATAATGAACATATCATACAATTTATCATATAATGTTGTTGCTTAACTGTTATCTTCAATACGGAATCTCGTAAAAATATTATAAAAAGTAGTCTATGTTTTATATCTGTAAATTGATCTATTATAGTAGCTGAAAATAGCAGTAGAAAAATTGCAAGAAAACATTAATAAATGTAAGCTTATTGGAAAGTGAATTATGTAAAAGCAATGATATTTTCAGTTATTTTCCAGATAAGCCAAGAGGAACTCGATATAATTTTGGAAGATCTTTGAAAATGATACGTCACCCATATATACAGACAGAAAATTCTTTACAACATATATCTAATATCTAAAATCCAGTCAAATATCATATGCTTTTTGATATATTATACAATTGGAGTATTAATATTGTAATTCTAAGAAATTTATCATTTTCTCAGTAGTTTACCGAATCATTCTTACCAAGTTTAATGTCTTGAATGGACTTTGCACAATTGGGTGTTGAGAATTGAGTACCGCTCAAGCCGGTGCTAGGGGGCGTGAGGGATGTCGCACGTATTCATTATCCCTCATATACAGACTCATGTGCAGAATCAAACTGAGTCTGCAATTATCTTGTAATTTTGTTGTGATGAATGCTTCCGAGGGATCACTTTGTTTCCAGATTTTTTTGCCATCTTGAAGTATTTACAAAATCATTCATTATTTAAGAGAATTATTTTGAAATGTTCGCATTGAATAGCAACCGTATGTGCTGGTTGATGTTGGTCTACATCGGTCGAATGGGAAAATGCAGTTGGTACCAGGGTAAATGTTAGTTATGAACAAAGAATTTTTCAATCATATTCAATATTTGTAGGTCCATGCATGGACAATCTTTTTAAACGATAATGAATTTTAAATGAAATAGCAGGAAACACAGAGAGCAATTTGCATTTGATCAGGATCCATGCTGTTCGCCTACAAAATCTGTTACAAGTAAAGAAACTGATAGCGAACAGTATGGATCCTGATCAGACTGCACGGATGCGCAGGCTGGTCTGGATCCATGCTGGTCGCAAACCCGCTATGTTGGTTTTGTCATGACGCGGCTCATTTTAAGTTGTGTTCATGTACTCTTTTGTCTTATTTTACAAATCTCAAAATAGATGGAATTTATTGATAAATGTTGTGTGCATTCTTTCAAGGAATATATGAATTGGTTTTGGTACGTCTGTTATTTCAACTAACACTTTTGAAAGCAAAATGCCAATCTTTATTAAATTGAATAAATGAGGTTGTGGGCATATTCTTTACGAGTAAAGTTGGTGATTACTTAGTCTGTCCGGTGATCAATAATTTCTCTTTCATGCCTTTTGAATGTACAACACATTTTGTTTTGTCTTGACATTTTAAAGCTTCGTGTGCAAGCAATGTAGGAATCACTTTCCTGTGACTTTTTAGAAGATTTACAAACTAAAACTACAATGTCGATCATAATAATTAAATCAACGACGTTGTTAATTATTTTGTGAAAAGAGAAAGTGAAACAAACATTTATCTTTGTGTTCATCTTTCGCATGTGTACGCTTTTATTGGTAAATCACCCGTTTTGCCTACATCTTTAAAATAATTAATACAATGTAGAAAAATAATTGGAGCCAAGCTGGGCACCAAACAAAAAAGGAAAGGGCACATGGGCAAAACACGGACTGTGTGTTACTAAAGATCATTAAAAGTAGGGAATCATTAAAACCGACAAGGGTATTAAAGAAGACTAACAAATATAGGCAAGCAGAAGGATATGTGTGTAGGGCAAGACACAACAGGACCGCAGAGGGGGTGACAAAAATTGAGAAAAAACTAGGGGAGATGAATGATACCGAAGACGACACAAACAAGAAAGGACACAAAAATGGCACCACAACTAGCATGTAGAAACAAACAAGACATATATCTGAGGAACATGTTAGTGTGCTACCTTGGGACGGTTGCCAGCAATATTGCTTCTTGAAAATTTAGACCGTTAATGGTTTCACAAAACTACATGTAAGTATTGCTTGCTCAGGCGTTTGAAAGTGTCTTTATAACAAGGTAAGTCTCTTCACATGTCGTTTAGATCTTTATCATTGCCAAATGTGACGCTTGATTAACAAAAGAAGCATGATTCCTAAACTGCAACATTTTGCCAAAGACTTTATTTGGTCGTTGGATATTTTAATGAATGCCAAATATAATAACCGTCTGGCTCATAGACAATGTTGATTCACAGTTGTCATATTTGTGTCTGTATTTGGCACTTATGTAATAAATGTTCCCTCGTAAAAACGTCTGCTTTTTAAACGGTTGTCATCTTTTGATAACATAAAAGCAATATATCATTCAAAATTGGCCAGATATGAAAATATAAAAAAAAAAAAAACAGAAAACCTTAGAGAACGCCAAAATTTGCATATTGAAAACGTTGCAGGCTCTTTTAGATTGAGTCTAGTCATGGCCGATATTACTCTTGTTTACTGTTTAACAATCAAGCAAACAAGTTTCAAAAAAGGGCTTATTACAGTTTTTTTGTTATATGTGCTCCCAAGTGCAACAACTTCAATACAGATGTTTAAAAGTAAAATGCTCATATTTGATGTTTTAATGCCAAATAAAAATCAAGGTTAAATCACCAAGAGATCTGGCGATAACTGGGAATCAAAATTTAACAAGAATTATTTAATAAAGATATTCGGATTATAAAGAAATTCTTTTCCTTGAAAAAGTTATTGAGTTTGTCATAGCGTTTAATTTTTAGTTTAGAAATCACGATACTATATGTTTCTAAATGAAACTATCGCGTATGGGTAATTATACTTTCGCTAACGTATTCATGTGCTTTATTAATCAAAAAGATCAGAAATCTTAAAATTTATATCAATTGAACACATTAATAATGATTTATCACGAACAATGAAAATAATCTACTTAAAGTATCCAAAAGATCAGGATTGGTATGTTTTGGTGTGCACATACGTTTCCGGGGTCGTGACCGTTATTGGAAGTTTCCTAATTTTGGACAAAAATGATAAAATGTCATTCATCATATAACTTATAATAAATTCTATGTTGAATAAGCTATTACCTTGGGAATAATGAAATTTCAAAAGTAAGCTGTTCTCAGACGGACTTTGTCCGAAAAATATAAAATACAAATACAGAAGGAACAAAGGCTTTAACGAATTAAACAGTTTGAGAAAACATTGTTTAGAATATATTTGTTACTATTTATTTTAGTCCAGCTTCTAATTCTTAGATAACGATCGAATAAATCATATATTTAGACACTGACCTTGTAATCTCAAATTAGAAACGACACCAATCCTGTAACTCTGTTATTTTCTGTCTTTACAGAAGGAAACGTCCGTCATTTAAAGGTCAAAATGACTTTTTGCTCAGTCATCATTGATAATATTATACAGTTCAATCGCTAAAGATTCAAGCCAAAAACAGATTTTATAACGGGCCAATTGGTTGGTTCAAAATTCATAAGTCATTTTAGCACCTAAATTAGAAGCTAGTTGTCTTTTGGGGGATAAAATCGTCGAAGAAGGTAGTATGTTATTTTTTAAATTATTTCAATTTAATCTAGCTTTATTCAGTAATAGCCACACATTTCCTCCAAATACAAATTGATTAATGGCACTTACTGCCGAAAGTATTATCCCTTTCCCAGTCGTCACAATAAGTAAACCTCAGAAAAATGTAGCCAATTAACGAGCATGCTCTTTTTTAACAACTGCATACAGTTTGGAGTGAAAGTGAGAATCGACACGTTCAAGAACTAAGAACCCGAATCTCGAATGAAAGGAATAACATGTTTGCAACATTCACATTAAAAACAGAAACAACTATCTGTTACAATTACAAAAGTAACATACGCGATTCTTTGGCCAATTCATCAATTTTTTGTTTGCATGAATGATCATTAAATAAATACATTTTGTTTTGTTAATCTTAAAACATGATTAGTTGTTATGTTATATCCGATATTTAACTGTATTATTAAATACATACATGTATAAAAAAAACATTCAGATCAGGTTTACCTTGTAATTTATTCTAAACTATGGAAAGATTGTTAGAGTTATCGTTTTTGTTCTCCAAATATAATGATTAGAGCAAAACAAGTTAGAACTGCCGATTGTGCTGGGTTTTTTTCAGTACTTTTGACAAATTTAACTCGTTTTAAATCTCTTCCTAAAGAACTTACAATCAAGTTTTTTTGCACCATCGGTATCCAAGACTATTTATCGGTTTTAAATATTTTCATTATTTTATGTATTTAATGTATACGGGATGTCTACCATGGGTTCTGACACTGTTTATTTTGATCCACAGTATATACGAACAATTGTAAGAATAAATGTTTCACAAAACAACAAACAAACATCAGTAATTATTCCACACCTCATTCAATGTCATTAACTTGTTCCCCCTG
>NW_026861172.1:0-97028 GCF_026571515.1 Ruditapes philippinarum | reverse complement strand
CCATTTTTACAACTCGCATTCCACAACATTTTAAAGCACTATTTTGAATTGTACACATAAATACAGTAGTTATCATGGAATATTTCGAATACCGTATAAATTAGTGTTTAACACATTATCTATACAACAGCAAAACATTTATGTGAACAATGTCTGTATATATGAGATGGCTTCCAATTCATTACGATGTTTAATCGATATCTACGTGAGTGACATCACATTACACTGGAGGAAATATTTTGAGACAAAATATACAAAATAAATAGTATTTGGTACTTGGTCTGAGGTTCAAATAATTTAGGAATGAACATTTATGGAACAGAGATGACTATAACAGTATAATATACATATTTACTCTTCCTTCTGTTATAAGTTTCTAAAAATAATTATCTTAGGTTGCCTGAAAAAATATGGTACACTTCTATTTATTTATTGCAAATAAATTTTCATTGATTTCAAAAGAACAACAAGTTAACATTATATGATTACATATTGTTCAATTCGAACTCATTAGTTACATTTATTTGTTATTCCCCCTGTTAAATATCCATTTGTAAATCTTATAACATGTTTCCTTTTTTATAACGGTAAAATAAAAAATCCAGTTACAATTATCATTCTTCTACAAACTCAACACACAACAACATGATGCTAGTATGGTATTTTCTAATATTCTATTTTAAGCAACATGATCATTAAATCCCAACCACAGGTGGTGTTTACATGTGTTACTTATTTACCGTATCTTAGTGACCATAACTTGTATGTAATACATTCCAGCTGCTGAAGTATAGTAAATACCTTAATTACATGGATTATACTTCAAAGTATAGTTTATCATATACGTAGGGGAATGTACAGTTGTGAAGAAGATAGTAAAAATACCTGAGAGGGTATCAACGATGAAATTATTTACTTCTGTGCACTGACGATATTTGTATTACTACTCCGGCGAAACAAAACGATGACTTTTAATGTATGTTGTTCATTCACCTGCTCTCTCATTATGAGGGTAGTAAGTACTAGAATGAGATAGTGTGAATTATATCTGATCGAGTTATATTGAATTTTGATAGATGAAGTGTTTCAGGATTAATTTGCTTGTTGACGAGCTGAAAAGATTACTTTAAGTCTATTTACATACCTCACATAAACACTTAAACTAAATAAAGTGTTACCGCACGCATGCACGCACGCACGCACGCACGCACAAACTTGTAAATTCATTATTCGTAAAAATAATACCAACATCTAAATTTGTATTATATTGCAAAAATCATTATAAAAATGAATTAGTAGATACAACTGTATATGTAGAGAACTTTATAATACAAGTCAATTAACGACAGTCATCTGGTGTGTGCTTGTTATCTATTATCTTAGAATAACACCCTAAAGAATTTAAGTTTTACGAGCTCAATAACAAGTTATCAGCTTTATACAAAAATTCAAGCATTTTCACATTGCAGACAAATAAACATGTCAAAGAGCTTAACACTGATGTTGATCAATTCTTTAAAATGGTCGAAAACAAAAAATAAACAAAAACTCATACATATTCGATAAGAGTTACAAGATACACTCAGCAACTCTTCGGTTACTGTTCTGCGCATCGATCAATTGTTACACTGCCGTAGAAACGGTAGTCAATTAGCTACTAAACGATCGTACATTTCCGACTAGTATCCGACTGGTCTGTCTGCTATTCGTATATAACTATCGGTCGTCTTAATACAAACTCTTACCCATTTATAACCCAGACTGTAACAATGTATTATCGCATGGTGCCGCGATTTTGGGGGGAGGCTATGCCCCCTAATGTTAATGGACCATTCGTCAAATCTTACTGCCGCGGTAATCAGGTCAAAAATAGTACCTTAATTTTTTTAACAAACCTGACGCATCAGTCACCACAAGACATTTACAATATAAATATTTTCATTCTTTAACTTCATATCTGCAATTTGTAAAGATAATAATTCTTCAAAAAAATTCTTGATTTTTGTTTTGTTTATTTTTTTCAAAATCACTTTACTACCCGTGACGTCATACTGCGGCGGTAAATCAGGTTTAGTCATACGTTGGTCATAAATAGTTCTGGTATGAAAACCCTTCTACATAATAACTTTATTTTCAATAATTTTTCAACAAAAAGCAAATAAATGAAAATTTATAAGTAAATGCTTTAATTAGGTGGCAAATATTCTTTATTATTTTTGATAACAATTTTCCAAATTACTACGCAGCGACCAAAACTGTTTTATGACGGGTCATTAACTAGAAACGTTGCAAACACCGTAGTCTCAATATCATGCATGTTCTTTTTGTTGTTATAAACCATTAATAGTCCTTAAATATTTTTTTAAAGACAAAATAATGGTAAACTGTCGCTTACAATCAGAGACATGGATCAATGCTTGCGTGATAACTAAGGAAAAATAACTTTATAAAGTACAAACCTAGGAGGTGTAACGCCCGGAAAAACGCTCATAAACCGCTATATCATATAGCGTTAGTAAAAATTTGCATACATTTAACTAAAAATTCACTGATGGTGATGAAACATATAGTTTGAAAATATTATATTCTTAACCATGTATCGCCGAAAAAAAAACTATTTAACTACAAAACCCGTAAGGACCCTCCGACAAATTTCACCACAAGATTACATTTTACATTAGCAAAATAAAAAAAGCAATACTTATATTTTCATCTTACATAATTCATTAATCAAAACTTTTAACATAAAAGTATCTTTTAAAAATATGTCTGGCAATTGACAGATCCCTACTCTGATCTTTTATTTGGTATAAGGAATAAATTTAAACATGTGCTCTTTTTGTTTAGGAATATTTTGTATTGAAAGTCTTAATATATCCACTAATCTCATAATTAGAATTAAACAGGTCAGGGATTTATACAACCAGTTGTTTAGTTATCTACGCTTATTTTAATCCCAATGAGAAACATTCAAATATTTGGGGTAAAAAAACATGACCAAAGTACATAGTAGTCGTAAACCCGGTGGTGATCCCATTAATTATCTGATATAAGACTCGAATTGATTAGACAACACAAATAGAAACATATGTTTCGGTACAACAAAAATCGGAAGTAAAGTGAACAGTTAAATGACAGAAATATGTGGTCAAATATGTTTTAACAAGGAAATAATTATTTCAGAGAAAGACGCAAAGATCAGTCTTCAATCAAAATGACCCCGTACTGTGTAATTAGAAAGTTTATTCAATTCTAGGGCAACGAATCATAATTTGATAGTCAATGTGTAATAAAATTCAAATTTTCAATACAGATTATGAGATACATAAAAATATTAAAGAATAAGAAGCTTTAAAAAAAAAAACAAAAAAAAACCGCATATATATACGAATGACTTAGAGTATAGAGCATCGGGAATTCATCAACATATCTTACGAAATTTTAATTTGAAAACGATATTTGCGCGCGCTGAAAAGATAAATGTTTATTTGAATAAATCAAATAAAAAGAACTTATATGTTTGTGTTCTAAAAATAATTGGCGGCATAAGAGGAATTTCGTATTCATTTTACAACACTTGAAAAAATACTACAGAAAATGTGTTGTTGTTTTTTTTGTTTTGTTTTCAACAAAAGTGTGTATACTCATCACAAGACAGTATCTTATTGATCTCAATTATGGTACATGTAAATATGTATAATTTTTATGTTCAATAAAAATGTTGCATAACTTGCAGTTGTTATTATCATTCAATGATATTAAAATGACATAAAGTATTTATGATGAACAGTCCTAGAATATTTTGATAAGGATCCGTCAGTTGTAAAATGGTATTATGATCTTCTAATAAACAGTCGTTATACTTGCTGGTATGTCATTTATAAATGGCAGTTTAGGTTTTTCAAAATTTGCATGATTAACAGTCCGAATGTAGACCTCAATGAAATGTTCTGGAATATTAACAAAATGAATAGTCAACCATATTAACCATATATATGAATGGTTGAACACAACAGTAAGGATAATGGCGCAATGTGCATATCTTCTTATTTTGGTAATAATTGAAATAACAGCACATTTTAAACAAAAAGAAAAGAAACTAAAGTCTGAAACATTCTGTCATAGCCTCCCCATCAGTACATTCAGTGCTTTGATTCTTTGATGTTCCTCAGCTGTTATACACCAGTAACATACTTTATTGGAAATAATTTCAAATAAAACACAGTGCGATATCCCAGATAACGCATACTTCTTTAAAAAAAGTGTGCGTTATTTCAAATAAAGCACAGTTATTTTAGTTCACTTGGTTCATGTATTAACTGTGATCGTGCACACACAAAAACATCAGACTGGAAAATAACGAATATATTCTGACTGTACATAACTAGTACTCATCTATCATTCAACATTAAACAATACGATACGAGCTTTATAATAGTTTGTATGCTAAGATTTCTAACAAATATTGCTGTTGTGTTGTGTTGATATCACTTATTAAATTGCGATTGTGTAAACAAGCAAATATGGTTTGTTTATTTTTCTCACCGTTGAGTTGGGTAAGATACAGTGACGGTTAAATGGAAATTGTCCACCATTTTGCAATAAGAAAGAATAAAGTTTAATACATATAATGCATTTTCCTTTCTTTGTACAATGTATAGAAGTTAAAGGTGTGTTTTTAGAAGAAAAGATAATTGTGAACATACAAGGCGATTATTAAACGATATTCGCATTATACACATTAGTATCATAAAATAAAATTGATTAAAATACATTTATAACATTTAGTAATTTCTTCAGGTCTGACATATTATTTATACTTCGAATTTATATATAAATGTACTCGTATACACGAATTACAGCGTTTTCATCTACATACTTTATCACGGGGGTGGAACCCCATAATTATGTATCTCAAAAATGAGCATCGGTAACTTATATGTGAATTTCCGCTGCACTAGATGTGAAGCATAGCACCAGATGTTACTGTAAAAAAGGTCAATCGCAGGGTAAGTGTTAATCTTTTTTAACATTTATATAAAATTCAATCCTTTGTTTAAGAAAATCGAAATGTGATTCTACCCTCCTGACTCTCCTCTATATTATCCATTTTTGTTCTGGATTTTTATGCAGTCTTCATCAAGATATTCTTTCCGTCGTGGGTTCTGGTGTGTCCAAAACATGCAATGTGAATGAAGAAAATGTCACTAAACGGACTCAAAAAACAAAGATTTTACGAAATCTCACTACAGACCGATGCTTAACATTCAGACAAATCCTGATTTAAACATTTATTGAGATTTGGCTTTAATTTTATTCATATCTAGACATCGAGAGATTACCTCTCTTAAAACATTACATACTTAATATTCATAAGTTAGTGTTATATGTGAAGTTTTAACAGAAATGGCCCATTTTGCCTTGCATTCATGTTCATTTACAAAACTTTAAAATATCAACCAATAATCCGCGAATCAAGAATTAAGTTGAAATCAAACGTTCATGGATCACCCGACTGATTAAAAATAACTTGTGTTACACATTTTATGCAACAAAATGAGTAGTGCTGTTGTGCTCTTTGTCTCTAGTTAAACATTAAAAACCATCATTTTCTCCTAGAATGTCTTTGAATGTAAATATATGACGCTTTGTAGGAGCACATTTGTCTCGGAGCGCATTTGTCTCACGAAGTGTGACCGATGTGTTCGTAAACATTCATATTTGCGACAAATTGGAAATGAGACAGATGTGTTCGACACACAATAGAAAGGACACTCGAAGCACATTTGTCTCACATTTTTTTCCATAAAATTCTTAAAAAGTAATAATTATGTCCATCTGTATACCGGCTACCAGCCATTGTTCTGTGTTTTCTGTATTTATAATACCGTTTTTAGGTCACTTCCTGTCAGTCTAAAACGTCCTGCCTCTGCATAGGAGTCATATATTAAATTAAAGAATATACCTGTTCTGCATGTCACAATGAAAATTTCTACAAGTGCAGCATCCAGAAAGAACCTAAACACATATGCAGCAAGTCTATTCTTATCGTTATCAATTGTGATACGTTTATTTTCAATTCTTAAAGTTTTATAGATGATTTATGACACTAGAAATATTGTTAGTAGTATCTACGGTGGCATAAAGGGGACATAGAATTTTCTTATTTATTACGTGCGCACACGGTAGCTTTTCCGTGGCCACGCGCATATGTATCGCGCATTTGGACCCTGACCGGGATCCTCGCATGAAAAGTTCGACCCCCAGTGTATGTGTCGAACCTACAGCGGTTAGGGGCAAGTGGTTTTTTGAAATCACTCGGCCACGGAAGCCCTTAAATGATCTATGGAGAAAATAAGAAGACCATTACACACGTATTTCGTTTTCATCAGAAATATATGTATAAAAAACCGTCATTTTCCAAGAATTGCGGCTTTCAAATTCGCCATTGAAAAGGCACTTACAACATGCATGAGTTCCTAAAATAATCCGGGTAATGCCATAATTATGGAATATCGGGCCACTCAGGATCGGGCGAGACGCGACATTCCGTTAGACACGGAGCGAGGCACGATATTATAACAGGAGATCTCGCAATGTCGAAGTATCCCGTACCTCGAGATTTCAGAAATTAATAAATTTTTACTTCTTTAGATAATGATTTCTGAGGAAGTTAGATGCTTGTAACCCAAAGAAATTCATGATAATTGTGAAATAATGCGTCATAAAAGTAGCAAAATGTAAACAATGTAGTACTTCAATACAAAATTCTAAATCACTTCAACTGTACAAACTGCAAAAAAGCAGCAGATGAAAAATGTTTCAGGTAATTAGCCAATGGATAACTTTTTGGAGCTAAAAAAGTATTCCAAAAATAACTAGAACTGCCACTATCATGGCGTGAATACCCCCGCATACCACTTTGTCAGAATCAACAGTGGCTATTTAGAGCTCAAAGACAACCTCCCTGCCAAATCTGAGGTTACTAAGCCAGTGCATTCCTAAGTTATGTATTCTACATGCTTCAAATGTGAAAATGTCAAAATCAATACATTACGGACAGGACATTCTTTAGCAAATGAGAAGAAAAGCTTTTTTTTTGTCAAGGTCCCTGTGACCTTGACCTTTGACCCAGTGACCTCAAAATCAATAGGGGTCACCTTATAGTCATGATCAACATCCATGCCAAATATGAAGACTGTGGGTCAAAGGAATCTTTAGTTAATGGGTGGACACATTTTTGGAAGTCAAGGTCCCTATGACCTTGACCTTTGATCCAGTGACCTCAAAATCAAAAGGGGTCATCTACTAATCATGACTAACCTCCATTCCAAATATGAAGACTGTGGGTCATAGGAATCTTAAGTTATTGGGCGGACAAGCTTTTTGAAGTCAAGGCCCCTGTGACCTTTACCTTTGACCTGGTGACCTCAAAATCAATAGTGGTCATCTACTAATCATGACTAACCTCAATGCAAAATATGAAGACTATGGGTCAAAGGAATCTTAAGTTATAGGGCGGACAAGCTTTTTGAAGTCAAGGCCCCTGTGACCTTGACCTTTGACCTGGTGACCTCAAAGTCAATAGGGGTCATCTACTAATCATGACTAAGCTCCATGACAAATATGAAGACTGTGGGTCAAAGGAATCTTAAGTTATTGGGCGGACAAGCTTTTTTAAGTCAAGGCCCCTGTGACCTTGACCTTTGACATGGTGACCTCAAAGTCAATAGGGGTCATCTACTTATCATGACTAGCCTCCATGCCAAATATGAAGACTATGGGTCAAAGGAATCTTAAGTTATTGGGCGGACAAGCTTTTTTAAGTCAAGGCCCCTGTGACCTTTGACCTGGTGACCTCAAAGTCAATAGGGGTCATCTACTAATCATGACTAACCTCAATGCCAAATATGAAGACTATGGGTCAAAGGAATCTAAGTTATTTGGCGGACAAGCTTTTTGAAGTCAAGGCCCCTGTGACCTTGACCTTTGACCTGGTGACCTAAAAATCAAAAGGGGTCATCTACTAATCATGACTAACCACAATGCCAAATATGAAGACTGTGGGTCAAAGGAATCTTAAGTTATTGGGCGGACAAGCTTTTTGAAGTCAAGGCCCCTGTGACCTTGACCTTTGATCTGGTGACCTTAAAAATCAATAGGGGTCATCTACTAATCACGACTTACCTCCATGCCAAATCTGAAGACTGTGGGTCAAAGGAATCTTAAGTTATTGGGCGGACAATCTTTTTGAAGTCAAGGCCCCTGTGACCTTGATCTTTGACCTGGTGACCTCAAAATCAATAGGGGTCATCTACTAATCATGACTAACCTCCATGCCAAATATGACGACTGTAGGTCAAAGGAATCTTAAGTTATTGGGCGGACAAGCTTTTTGAAGTCAAGGCCCCTGTGACCTTGACCTTTGACCTAGTGACCTCAAGATCAATAGGGGTCATCTACTAATCATGACTAACCTCCATGCCAAATATGAAGACTAAGGGTCAAAGGAATCTTAAGTTATTGGGCGGACAAGAAAGAACCGACGGACGGCCGGACGGCCGGACTGCCGTACAGCCGGACGGACGGACGGACAAGCTGATTCCAGTATACCCCCTTACAACTTTGTTGTGCGGGGGTATAAAAAGCTTTTGAGGAATACAGATAAAAGTATTTCTCAAGCATAATGGGCCTTTAAGTGATTTTATGTAGACTATAAAGGGAATACTACTTAGCGGTATATGACCTTGTCTCGCGTCGACAAACGGGATGCGAAGCGAGACGCGAGATTTCGCGAGACGCGAGATTTCGGCGAGATGCGAAACGAGTCACGATATTGTATCATTCAATATCAACCGATTATGGTGTTCCGTTTGGACATACGTAACATTTTTGTCTCCCTGAACAGCTATGCACAATAGTACAAAGGTGAAATTGAGACGGTACGATGGTACGATGATTAAAACACGATGGCACGATGGTAAAAATCACGACGATGCGATCGAGAGAATAATATCGCGTTTTCATCATCATGCCATCGCAGTTTCATCATATCGTTTCATCGTATTTTCACCATCGTAACATCGTCTTTCACCATAGTACCATCACGTTTTAATCATCGAGCCTTCGTTGTTTCACCATCGAACAATCGTTGTTTCACGTTCGTACCATTGTGTTTTCACCATCGCACCATCGCGTTTTCATCAACGTACCATCTTGCCATCGCGCTGTCACCATTGTACCATCGTGAACGGGATTTAGTATGTTTCAGTGTACGCCTTCAGGTTTAGTCAATCAATTTCTTGAATTAGAGATATTATAATTAATAGTTCAGCGTAGGTTTTCATAAAGAAAGCATAAGCAAACCTATTGATGATTACACTTGAGGTAAAACGACGAACCTCGATTCTAAAAAAGAATTTCTGCCGTGGAGAAATATGTGACAAATAATTCATAAAAATGACATGAGACACATGTGCTTTCTTGTCCCTTAAAAAACTTGATCGGAGCACATTTGTCACACAAATGAGTTTTTTGGGGTAGACATTTGAGGTCCCATTTGTATCATGTGGAACAAATGCGACCGCATCGGTCTTACGTAAGACAAATGTGCTCCGAGACAAATGTGCTCCTACAACGCTTTAATGACCGGTTACCTCATTATTTTCCAATTAAAATGGTTGCTCCAATTTACAATGCACATTTTTTCCTCAGAAAATTAATTCTGAATATCAGATATCAGAATACACTGTACTTTTATAGATGAAATGCACGAGGAATTGCGTTCTTAATCATACTGTATTGTAGAGACGTTATCGTTCTACGTTCGTATGAAAATCTAACATGAACTGACATTTTGTTTCTGGAAGAGTGTAACTTTATTATATGTAGTAAAATTGTATCTTGATGATTTGATGATTTCAACACCTTGACAACGTAGAATGGAATGACAAGTCTTCTGTTAAATATGCATGTGTGCTCTCAGTCCGAATGAGTACTAAATTAGGGTATTTCAATCTCATAGAAATGTGGCGCGTATCATACGCTGGTCGCTCGACAAACTAAATAATTGTGATTCAGTACCTGCATAATTATGTTGATTTCTCTTCCTTACCTTGAATATTTAACGTTTTGAAAAATAAATCATTTTGGCAGGAAAAAGCACGTGACACGCACCATGACATCGCGGTAGAGCTCTAATTTTCATTTTTTTTGTCAAATTTGCACGGAAACGCGTTTTTAAATAGACAAAGCGGTGTGTAATTTTCGTGCCTGACCTCGATCATGTGGCATCCTGTATTATGCCATGTATATGTTTCAATAATGTCGAGGTCAGGGACTAAAATATCATTTCACACAAATTTTATGAGGTCAAGAGGGAGTTAAATCTGAAAGTATTAAGACTTATGAACCTATTACGTTTGATGCGTATGGTGATAAGGAACTTGATATTTGAAGTTTGAAATACATACCTCAAGAAATAAAGAAGTTTTTCATTAGAAAGTAATATATTTTTAGAAAATTTATAAGTCAAAGAGGGGAAATAATTCTGGAAATATTGGTGCTAGAATTAAGAAACTTAAATTTTAGGATTTAAGTTTCAATAATAAACCAGCAGTAACTGTTATAGTAAAACACAGCTCTGTAGGAACACATTTGTCTCGGAGCACATTTGTCTCACGAGGTATGACCGGTGTGCTCTTAAACATTCATATTTGCTACAATTTAGAAGTGAGACAAATGTGTTCGATACACAATAGAAAGGACACTCGAAGCACATCGGTCTCACATTCTTCCATAAAATTCTAAAAAAGTAATAATTATGCCCGTCCGTTTACCGGCTACAAGCCATTGTTCTGTATTTTCTGTATTTATAATACCGTTTTATGTCACTTCCGGTCAATAAAAAACTTCCTGCTTCTGCATAGGAGTCATATATTAACTTAAAGAATATCTCTGTTCTGCATGTCACAATGAAACAGTGCAGTGTCCAAAACCCAAACACATATGCAGAGAGTCCATTCTTATCGTTAGTATTGTGACACGTTTCTTTTCGATGATTAAAATTTTATAAATGAATGATTTAAGAAATAATTTAAGCAACAACAAATTGTATCTACGATGGCATAAAGTGGTAATAGGATTTTCTTATTTATTACTTGCGCACGCGAAAGCTTTTACGTGGTCACGCGAAATTATTAGGATCGCACGCGATAGCTATTACGTTCTACAGGGGTAGTTATTGCGTGCGCACGCGATAACTATTACATGCGCACGCGGATAGGTATTCCGTATTTTGACCCTCGACAGGCTTCCTGTCATGAATAGTTCGACGCCCAGAGTAAGTGTCGAACCTACAGCGGTTAGGAGCAAGTGGTTTTTAAAATCACTCGACCACGGAGACCCCTAAATGATCTAAGGTTGAAAATGAGACCATCACACACGTATTTTGTTTTCATCAGAAATATATATAAAAATATCGCGATTTTCCAAGAATTGCTGCTTTCAGATCCGCCATTGAAAAACACTAACAACGCGCATGAGTTACTAAAAGAATCCGGGTTATGCCATAATTATGGTATCTCGGGTCTTGCAAAATTGGGGGACGCGACATTCCGACGAAACACGAGATCTCGCAATGTCGAAGTATCACATACCACGAGACGCGAGATTCCGGCGATAAAATAGAGAAAAAAAAACAATCCCTAAAGAAAGAGCAAAACGGCAACATTGAAAATGTTGCAGTGAGCCTGTTCATGGACGGTTTTGTCAAGTGCAAACTACCGTCCACGCCCCTTGCACTGGCTTTAGCAGAATTCAACATTTTAACATGAAAACGGTGAAATTTTGAATTTAGAAATATCCGCAGATCGTTCAAATATCACCCGATGGCAAGAGACAAATGTACTTTCTTGTCCCTTAAAAAACTTGACCGGAGTACATTTGTCACACAAATGAGTCTTTTTGGGTAGACATTTTAGGTCCCATTTACCTCATGTGGGACAAATGCGACCACAACGGTCTTACGTAAGACAAATGTGCTCCGGGACAAATGTGCTCCTACACAGCTCTCCATATACTTCGTATTTAGTATAGCTTATTAGATATTTTATGTCATTTTTTTCAGATTGAGAATAAGTAGTTTTAGCTGATGATAATGTCTTACTGGCTTAAATTCTAAATTTACTTTTGCTCAAATTTTCCACTGACTTTAATGTAAGCAGAATTGCAATGTGACATTTCTTCTATTAGAAAAAACATGTTAACAATTTTTTGGGAGCAAAAAATGAATTTTATACATAAATATAATGATGTAGGTAAGATCTGGAAATACTTAGTTGATACATGAAGTTTTTAGATACTTAAATGTACATGAACAGGAAGATCTGGAAATACTTAGTTGATACATAAAGTTTTTAGATACTTAAATGTACATAAACAGGAAGATCTGGAAATACTTAGTTGATACATGAAGTTTTTAGATACTTAAATGTACATAAACAGTTCTGAGCAAAGTGTACAGGTGACATCAGTGAAATAAATGCAAAAATAATGACATAATACTGGTATAGCCGTCGGCTGTGTCGTTTCCTTTATACTTAATCATGCAATCAATAGGATAATTTGGAATATTTCCAGACACTGTATCTGAACACCTAAAATTCCATCGAGGATGGGCTTTACAAGTGAGTTTAAAACGCAAACAATCTGAATGTAAATGATGGATGAAGACTGATTAATCTTACATCATTCAACTTTACAAAAAGAAACTCCCAACTTAATGATCTTCTCTCATTTTACCTGAGAATTTTTTCAAGATGTTTTTTTTTTCGTTTATTTCCATCAAGAATATGAATGGGAAACCCGAAACAAATATTCAATTCATAGACTATTTTGTAGCTTGCCTCATTATTCATGATTGACGTTATTCAAATTGATTGTGCAAGTTTTTTATATTGTTGTTCTTGTTTTGTTTTTGTTTTTCTCAGAATATTATGTGAAGATTCTTTGTTATAACTGTGTATATGACTAAGCATCAATAGTTTATACGCACCAAAAAAACCCTGTCATTTCAGACAGTCACTTAAAATAATCGAACACGTATACGTTATGCTTTAAGGCCTTGTCCTGATTTCTGAATTGTGGCACATTCAAAATAAATCTGTCATTTCAAATAAGCACAAAAGAGAACCAAAGTAATAAAATACGAAGTAATATTTTCTCATTTATACTAGAAGTATCAGTACAAAATGGAAATCAAATTCCTAGGGTTTGTTCTCAATATCGGTGCATTTCAACAAACATTTTCGTAAAACACTATAATAAAATTATATGAAAGACTCAATGGTTTAACGATGACAAAAAAGACAATATCTTTTTTTAGCTGTTAATAGTAACAATAAATTGGGCCTTGATTTTCCTGAGCATAATAAGAATAATTGTCGATTATAAATAAATATGTGTGTAACATAAACACGTTTTCACGTTATATCATAGGCCTCAAATTTCCTCGCTTACAGAATATCACACATAATTCCTCTTGGATTTAATAAACATGGAAGTAAATGTATGGAATGGCTGAGCTTTACACGTTAAAATTTCATTAGAACATTTTTCGTATGGCCACATATGAAGAAAATGAGAATTGAAATGAGCAATGGAATACACATCTCTTCTTACATGTTGATGTATGAAAAGCAAGCAACTTCGTTACCTCTTGTTTTTATTTTAGAACTTACCTGTTGCATATGTTTTCGTCGCCTGCCAATATATCAGTCCCAGAAACTTCTTCCTCTGATAATGATAATTCTTGAAATTTTTCAATCAACCTTGCTTTAACAGTGTCGTCATCAGGCCATATATCTATATTTCCATATACCTCCCGACCATATGTTTTCGAGTTTACAACAGCCACGTGCTTGTGTGAATGTTGCGGTTTTTGTCTTTCTACCCTCCCATAATTAAACAGAGGATAATAAATTCCTTTAGGCGTTCTGAATTTCTTGTACAAAATAAGCGACCCTGTTGCGGTCTTAAACTGTTTAGATCCATCGTGAAAATCATGAAAGGTGTCCCGAAATAACATAAGTTTCGCTTCCTTCTTGATGCGTTGATACATTTGATCTCTATTATATTTGTTTATAGTTGAAAAGCTATTAGATTCTCTGTTTTGAGTTGTTTTCCTGATATTCCGTAAAGTTGATGGTTTGGCTGATCAAATTGATGAACATCATAACCTTGCCACCTATTAGTTCCCTTTTAAATAGTACACAAAAACAGAGTTAAATCAGAAATGAATCACTTTTATCAAATAAACATAAATGACACTGTGTATCTCATTAGTGATATGATAACGATTTATAACCGATATTTATCAGTTCGTCTGATATTTTTTTACCATTTTGCTATAATAACTTTTATAATGGATACTTTCATAAGATATCTCCAAATGTTTAACGTTTTCACTTCACTTGATTGTTGCTCTGTTCATTCTTCAACGATTTACGAAGCTGTAAAACAACCCCTGAAACCTAACGTTTTGTCTGGATAATGTATCTATCAATTAAAGAATTTATTCGAAATTTAAATGGTATTCCCCTAACATTATCAATCAACAAAACTTCATGAACTACAATGTAGTTATATTTTCTTTAAGTTTACAACTATCCGCTAAAATAGTTTAATGATGACATTAATCCATATTCTCTAAACAATATAAAATAGTAGTTACATCTATTTAACGTTTTTTCTGATGTGCAATTAACTTTTTACATAAACTATTTCTTTCAATAAAACAAATTTAACAAACTGTATTTTAATTAAAAGTATTATTGACCTGATGTTCACCCTGCAGGAAATAACAGTTACGAAATTTTAATTAGAATTTAGAACAAGATTTCACATAAAATGATCCTATTTAAACAGAGCTGAATATTACATAGCTTCGATAGCGAAAGAAAGGAAAAACATTGCAGGCTGTGTAAGATGAGAGACAATGGTAACTGCAACATATTTCCCACAACGTAGAACTGGTTATAGCAAAAATTTCAAAACTTGATAATTCGAACCATTTAATTATCCTAAAAAACGTGAATATATAAGATATCTCCACATTAAATATAAATTTTGCATAAAAGTAGATGTTCCATTTATTTGATTTATATCCAATTTACTTATATTGTATGAATAAAGTCCTTTTTAAAATAAATATTATGAAATGAAAGCAAAGCGCAGCAGTGTATTCCCGATGTGAAAAATATTCAGGTTAGTGTGCTCGACGAGAACACCTTTGCAAAACTAACGGTAATGATTTCCATTTAGCTGCTTATTAACCACAGTGTATTGACCATTGTGTTGGCGTAATCACCTACAGCTGCTTGAGTAATTAGCAATAAAGCAAAGAACTCAGTAGTGAAAATATAACATATGCCACCTGTTTAAAGTATACTATGCTATAAATGTTTAAAGTATTACACGTGTATACTATGCTATAAATGTTTAAAGTATTACACGTGTATACTATGCTATAAATGTTTAAAGTATTACACTTGTATACTATGCTATAAATATTTAAAGTATTACACGTGTATACTATGCTATAAATGTTTAAAGTATTACACGTGTATACTATGCTATAAATGTAAGAAATGAGATTAAAACATACACGAAAATGACATTCAATAATTGTAAAATATAATAAACATAGATTTAATTAACATTGAAAGAAAAATAAGGTGATACCCCAAATTTCATCTTTAAACGTACATTTCCGTTTGGTCAAGTTGGGATGATCTTCAGATCTTCAAAGCTTTGTTTGTTCACATTTCTTTTAATAGAATTAAACATTTATATTTGATACTAATTTATTAAATATTGATAAAATATCATAAAAAATCAACGATAGTAATTATGTTTAGTTTTTATCTAATGTAGAGAAAATTCTGTGACAAAAGAAAAATCCAGGATGTATAAAAGCCAAAACGCCATGTAATTGAAATTAAGATATGTCATTTCCTACATGTAACCTGGTTAATATTTCAGAAATATAAAGCTTATATGCATATCCATATATTTGTTTGTTCTATCGTGTTCAAACATATGTTAAAATAAACACTTAAAAAATATGTGATCAGAATATGTACACAAAATCCATCCCTTATTGCTTATCATTAATGTAGCAATGTTCTAAAACTGAACCGCGGAATATAAGTCCAACAAATGTTAGTTCTGCATTTGCAGGCATCTTAAACTCAATTGTTTGTTTCTATTGCTTTTTTACATCTTTACCCTCGCAAGATTGTCCTGAAAACCTTTTACAGAAAAACTTTGGCGCTATAACGAGCACTCTCCTCATTATATGGTAATTACAAGAAAAGCATTGATGCAAAGCATCAAAGGGCGTCCAAGCAAGAAATGCAGCTGGTGAAGATGAACTAGTAGATATATGATGACAAGATATTCTTATAAACTTTTCAATGGTTAATTGGTTTTTACCAGAAGTGTATATCACTTAATTATGAAAGAACGGACGAAAGACATTGTTCATTATTAACTTTGATTGGCATGCTAGAGATTAGAATATTACTTGTTATTTCTTTATGATCGTGATTATTAATAGCAACGGATATACATGTATACAATCATTTATAATCCATATGTGTAACGCATGATCAACACCACACTTGTGTAATTGTCCCTTATTATGTTATCGCTATTAGCGAAGACCCCCATCTTAAGGTATCTGTTCACACTTAGTAACAATATGACACTAAGTCTTGTTATATTACCATGTTGATCATGTTGAGCATAATTGTTCATTATACAATAATTGTAATATCTATTTTAATAAAAAAAATTTACAGATTTTATGAATATTGTTTTCTTTTCTTTTATGTGTTTTATGTGCTATTTTAATACTGAGTTTTACGTATACTACTATTTTAAGAATTCAATTGTCATATTGACCGACGATTATAAGTAAAAACTTAACTGGAAAAAGTCAGTAAATTATGGTTAATCTTTTAATATATAATATTGTTTATTCTTAAACCATATACATGCAAATTTGTATTTCTTTTATCATTTTTTAAATTATCAATCAATTGAATAATTCATAAAATCTGATTTGTAACTTTGAATAATTCCTCGGCATCTTTACTAAACACGAATAACAAATTAAATAAAATGTTTCAAAGTTGATAGTGTCATATTAATGCCATAAAAATGTACTTTTTTCTCAATTATTGCGCATATTTATTGTTTTTATCTCATATAGATAAAATAAAACATGCGATTGTTGTTGTTGGTTTTTTTTTTCGAATTGCATGTTTATGTATAATAATAATCAATAAATTTGAGAGTTGATCTGTGTTTATTAATTATTGTAACCTAACTAAGTGACAAACTTTCAAAAAAAAGCTTATTTATCTGTCAAATATTTGTTCTGTTCTGTAACGGTATCAAACATCTACCCCAATACCAGGAGAGACCGGACAATAAACGTGTGATACTATTCGCCGGTCACTAGTAAATCCCGGTCAAAATAGATCAGGAGAGACCGGGAATTACCGATAGGAGTACATCCCTCTATAAATATATTTTCGAAATATTTAGGTCATCAACTCATCATTCTATTTATTACAGCTTTTGGAATAACATACCAAAATAACCCACTGTGTACTACAAAATGATAAATAAAAATACCCCGAAGAGCGCGATTTATTGACGGAAAATGTTATTTCATATGAAAATGTTTGCATTGCGAAATTCTCCAGTTCGCTTTTCATTGTACATATCGCGACATTTCATTTTTAATTAATAATCAAGCACCCTCATACCGATCGGAATGATCGGCTTTTATTATGACCGACTAAAAGGCTCGTGAAGTTGCTGTCGCCCTTTCACAAAATCTGATTTCATTCCATAAGAGGCGCCGCGCTTCGGCGCGGACGCCAATAACATTTTGTTTGAAGTAAGCGCAAACGTACTTCGCCATGAACACTTTTGAGAACAAAAACATTTCCTCAACAGTTATATACAAAACGTTTCCTCAACAGTTATATAAGCTTTTTCACGTTTGTTGGTCTTTACTGAATATAAATATAATTAACTTATTTGTGTTTGTATAAGGAAAGCATAAGCTATGATCAATAAATAACACGCAACATATTCGCTGTATCATCTGATCGGAATTTTCATTTGGAATTTTACGTAAATTTGCTCGTACTAACCACGTTTCCCTCGTGATTAATACATACAAACCGTCATATAACAAGATCAAACGTGTAGTTATTTATATTTGACACAATAATGTTTTTTTTAAGTATAATCAAGAGAAGTATTATCATGATATAATGAAAAAGTAATATATTAATTGTCAAAAGCAATTTCAACTTTGTTATCAATAATCATTCTTGATGCATAATTAACAAGGAATATGTCAAAAAGAATGAAGAGTTGTCGACACGTTGAGATAATATCTAAAAGCTAAATAAACTTTACTTTGTATCAAGTCCATTTAAGCTCTTTATAAGCTCTCAAACCATTGTCCCTTCCCTGACAGTCGAGTATTTAGTTATAAAAGCAAATAAAACAATAATGTTTTCATGATGCATTCATAAAGATTAAAGAGAAATACAAATAATGCAAACACAACTACAGGTGATCAAATTTGATTGTAACAATATCAAACTATTAAAGCTTTGAAAATTCCAGATTTTTTTTAACTCTAATTTAAGATAAATCGAGATATCTTCAAAGATATCTTACATATGCAGCATTTGATAACAATTGCAGAACTACTTCATGCTTTATCAAAATGTTCACTCTTCAAAGCATTGTTTTGTTGTTGTTGTTGTTGTGCGTGCGTGGGTGTGTTTCTTTAGTCCACATATTAGAAAAATGGGTCTCTTTTCAAAGAGAAAAAGGTCACAAGATGTTATCAAAAGCTTTCGTATTTAAGAAGAAGGGGCGCCCTTGGCCGAGTAGTTAAGGTCGTTGACTTCAAACCACTTGCCCCTCATCGCTGTGGGTTCGAATCCCGACAGTGACTTTGGATTCTTTCATGTGAGGAAGCTATCAAGCTAGCTTACGGAACGCCGGTGGTTCTACTCAGGTGCCCGTTTATGCCTGAAATAATGCACGGAAGGGCACCTGAGATTCTTCATTCAATAGTAAAGCTGGAACGTCGCCAAATGACCTATACTGTGTCGGTGTGACGTAAAACCCAATCAAACAAACATTTTAGAAGAATGTTCAAACATTCTACTTTTTTTTGGTGTCAAATTATATGATACATCAAGGTCACTGTTTTTTTAAGTCGATAACTAAAGTTTTGAATGAGATATTTCAAAGAAAGGTACATAGCAAGAATATGTGAAGACCTCGCTTCGATTGATTTTGGGCCAACCAGGGCCAATGGTAAGATCAGTGTTACTAAAAACAGAAAAATGATTTTTCGTTTATAATTAGATAGATATGAGATAATCAAACTAAGTATATAGCTAGCTTATGTGAAAACATTGCTTGGGCTCCAAGGGTCAAGGTCATGTTCACTTTTACTAAAAATAGCAAAATAGTTTCCGGTCCATATCTTTAGTTAGGGACGAGAATTTGTAATCCAAATTGGTATGCAGCAAGCTTATGTGGAAACTTTGCTTGGGATTGCTTTTTGACCACCTAGACCACATATAAGATCGATATTATTCGAAATAGGAAAATGGTTAGGAATGAGATAATCTTTCTGACTTTGAAAATAGCAAGCTTTTGTGGATACCTTTTAAGGGATTACCTTTCGAAGAGGCGAATAAAATGCTACCTAGACGAATGTCTGTTTAGATCTGCATAGTTGATGAAATTAAAGGGGGAGCGTTACGACACGAAAGTTTCATTAAGTCCTTACTAGTTGTACTCGTTCTATATTGTAACAGGACGGGGTAGTCCCAACTAGTGTACTTACAAACACGAAATTTCCAACCATACAGGGTAACGCCCACTGCATTGACGTTTCATCACCACTATATATGCTATATTGTATTCTAACATTTTACAAGGAAGTTGAATTCATAGTGATCATCCAACCATGACCGGCGCATAACCGCCGCGAGTGAAAAATAGTGCTCTGAATTTCTGAAAACTTTGATTTATTACGAATAGAAGAGGAGATAAGAATTTTTTTTTTTGAAAATCTTGTGCAATTGAGCTTGAATTACGGTATTAGAAATGTAGCGGATATAATTTGAAAGGTCGAGTAATTCTATGAATGGAATAGTAAATTAATTGGTTCATAGTAATTCTATGAATGGAATCGGCGATTGACGGCTCGCAATATTTAACTTACTCATCCGTACCTTATCATCACATTTTTTGTATGATATTCCAGAAATTTTTGAAAAAGACAATTTTTATCGAATAAATTTTGTAGTTTATAATTGAAAAGTGAATATTGAAATAGAATTAGCCAGAGATGTAGATAATCTATTCGTCTCTGAATTAGCCTATAATTAGATGAATCCGACAACTTCCGGTTTACTTTATGACCTACTTGACAAATCAGCCTGTTTAGCATTCGGAACTGCCTCGGCTATTATCTATAACATGTATAATATTATCCGAAGACTGACGGAAAGGGCCGAGTAGTTGCGATTGCCTGTTTAGCCCATAAGGTAAGTTTTAAAGCAAAATATGAATTTGATGAATAATAATATTAAGTTTATTTATTGATGTCAATTCGTTCCCGAGGACTAAAACTTTCGTTAATAATTTCGAAGTAATTTGGAGATCTCGAGTCTTTCGTCCCGAGACATTCGATCCTACTGTAGCCTAGTCTCAATTTTTGGACTGCAAAACCGACAGATTTTACAAATTTATATTACACAGATGTCTGCCTTTACAGGGAAAACCAGCATATACGCCTACAATTTGTTGGTCTTGTCACGGCCGTAACGTCTCTACCAAATGGGGCACTAGTCCAATATATTAGACGTTACAGCCTTGTTATAGTTATGTTGGTCAAGCCTGACGTCTAATTGTTATTGCTCAAAAACGCATAGCATGATAAAAAAATCAAAAAAGTCTATTGTCTTGCCTTTCAAGCTTTATTCAAAAGCTTATCTTCTTTTCTTTCAATTTCATGCTCAATCATACACAAAAGCTCTCAAACAATGTACTTATCAATTTAAAATAAAATATAAACATCAATATATTTTTGTCTATCAGTCAAGGTTCTTTACAGATTGATTCCAAATTTTTGAACGAAAAAATATATTCGAACACACTGACGGTGCATGGGCAATTATTTCGTTAAAAAATATTCCGTTAAAATGTTCTGACTCAGTTAAACGCTTGCATTTGAATTAGCCAATCAGATTTCGCGCACTGTATGACCATCATTTGTTTATCGGCTGTAAAAGGAATTTAGATACATGAGAGGATTTAATCATGATTTTTCGGATGTGACAGTGTAATTATTTTGACGAAAGGTATTTATTTTTTAGTTTTGTTCATAAATAGGTCAAAAGTAATGTAAATACACGCTGTCTTTATTGTTTTTCGTTCCGCCCGATTTTCTGGCGTTTTTATGACGTTGCTTTGCCCAGAAGCAAAAATATCTCAAAGCGACGTCATATTTATAGGACTAATGGGGCACATTCTTAAATATTTCAGAATAATTTTATTTTGATCTTTCATGTTTACTGTATACATTAAGTTATTCAATGAATAAAGTTATTCTATGAAAGATTAGCAAAAAAATGATTTAACCCTCAATATGAGCCATTTAGCTGTTAAGTTTAGCCCCTGCAAATACTGCAGGTCTTGTGTAATTGAGACATTAGAGGTAGAAGCACTGTCCTATTATTTCTGACTAAACACTTATTGATTGCTAATTTATTCCTCATACCCACAAATGACAAACGAGCATTATTGTCATTTTTTATTTTACCCTCACCACCTAGTGTTTTCCCCTTTAAAAAGCCGAATAAAGGCTGTTTAACCTAGCCCAAAATAGGTATATTTTCCCCTGAAAATGCTAATATTTTCCCCTAAAACCCCTGTGCACATTCTTCACCAGAACAATGACTTAAAATCAGCTGACTTATATCAGCTAGAAGACAGAAAACTGTCCCTATAGACAGCCTCTGCTATTACCATGCATGTTAAAGGAACTTCACTGAGGTTTAAAAGCTAGAAAAAAGTATAAGATTATAGAAAGACAAGAAGATAAACAACAGGTATTTATATAATATTTGATGTATATTTCACAAATCAAACTGTTTTCCAAAAATTATTCATGAAAACATATGCCTTTTTACCAGTGTCACCACGGGAACGATTACCAGACCCATTCCCAGTGGCAAATAATGCCAAATATGCTTATGTTTTCCAAGTTTAGAGAAAAATCATAAGTCAAAATTCCCGTTATCAAAGCTGACAGTTTTTCTTCATTCCATTTCAATCCAATATGGTACCAGACAGATAATGTTCAAAAACACATTTCATTGTCAATTTTTTATGTATTTTTCATGCTTTGAATGATATACAATTTGTTAGATTAACAACTTTGTACATGGTACTGAATATTTTTCCCAATCAAGATGCAAAATTTCCTAACCTGTGCTAGGAAATTTTTCCTAAATTTTCTAGGAAAAGGCTTGAAACTGAAATTGTTTAGTTTGCATTTCTAATCTACATACTGAAATAGTCCAAGACTTGTTCATACTGCCTAAAATAAAAGAGTGTCAGTGCATGCTCACAGTTTATTATAGTTTTAGCTAAGAACATACTTTAAATATTTCTGTCAATTGGCATTAAGATATTGCCTATGACAGTCTTTTTCCTTTGCTGAAAATGATCACTTACATGCATTATCATAGTATATTAGTATGGTGTTTTAAGGTTGTACAAATCAATCCTACAGGGCATTACAAGGAACTGCAAAATTTACAATACAGTTTTGTTGCCTTGAACAAGACCTCAATATGTATGCAAAATTTACAATACAGTTCATCCTTATGAACATTGTTTACATTTTGATTATTCAAGATTGAAACAAATGAAAATATTCAATAGCAAAGCACAGCTGTGAAGTGATTGTTTCCCCACCAAATGATTTAAATATGTATAAAAATGTTTCCCTACCCTTTGATTGACCATTTTTTTCTGCTTAGTGTGCCTTAATTGCTAAGATCTGCTTAATTGACAGGCTGTTTTTAAAGTTTGAAGGGATAATCTTTGAAACATTCACATTGGTTATTAAACTAACCATTATTTACATTTATTTGTAGCCAATAAATAATTATACCTTTAAATTGTATGCGGTTTAAACAAATTACAAAAATGTAATTGAAAAATAAAAAATATCACAAAAAAGGAATTTAGTATTTCTATGAGTATTTATTAAAGAAATTGTATTTCAAATATATTTAAATAGTATTATTGAAAGTCATTGTGTATGACAGACACACAAATCTAGTGCTCTGCTTTATAAATGTAAGAAGAGACAAATAAGATAAGCATTTTTTTTGCAAATTATTGCACTTTATATAATTGTTATTGCATTTTTTTAAGGTGGACATGTGTCACTGTCAAGCAAATGAAGATTAGCATCACAGTCGGTCGGAATCTCCAGTTTCCAGATGTAGTGATCATAACTGTATAGGCACCATGAACACTTGGGACTAGTTGGAGTATTTTAGAAGGCTAGTCTGAGTTCGCACTTCATTTGAATCCCCTATCAAAAGTAAAGGGCCAGTCATAAATATTGTGTTGAAGGAAAATGTTAAATCTAGTTGTTTTGGCTTCAAACAAAACCATCTTACTTACCCAGCAGTGATAACTTAAATCAATTGTGATATTTGAACTGATTACCCCAACAGTTTCCATGAATTGAAGCTCCTGGGACTTGTGTAACACATGACTGCACATTCCAAAATTTATTAAAATATTGTGTAATGTTTAGCAATGTTGTGTAAATACATTCAGAGCTAGCATACTTCATAAGTTATAACATGTATCTTAGCTTGCCTGGTTTAATGAAAAGTAATAAACCTGAGAATTGAAACTATGAGAATAAATTGTTGTTATTAGTCCCCTTCTGTTTTCACCAAGAGGGGACTAAAGGCTGACCCCTTTCTGTATGTCAATGAAATCTGAATTCTGATATTACTCAAAAGGTACAAAAGCAAGGTTCATCATACTGGTATCTGATATAGAACTATACGGAGATTTAGCATGTTATTATAATTTATGCTCCCAAAAGGGAGAGAATATAGTTGCTCTTAACCATCTGTCTGTATGGACTCAAGTAATATTATGGATAAATATTCGTGTTCATTCCATACAGACTTGTACTTGTGGGGAAAAAGGTTGCTCATGGGAAGAAAATATGTTTTTATGCTGTTTTTGAGATTTTAGATGATTAAAGAGAAAACCCACAGTCTGAACTTATGAAGACATCCGTCCTTCACACTTTTGTCCGGAATATGAATATAACTAGATACGTATTGAAGGGATTTTATGTAAACTTCACAAAGTGTTTTTTGTGACTTTTGAGAGGAAGCGCAGTGTTCAAGAAACATAAATCTACCTTGCTTCATGTTTTAATTATCTCCATTAAGTTAAAAATACGTATTCCAAACTATCACTGAAACTATATCAAGTTGTACAGACTCGAATTTGCCAAAGTGTCAAAGAACCATAACTGCATTTCTTAGTTTTATAATTATCTCCCTTTATAATACATGTACTTAATTATGCTTGTCCAGAGAAATACTGGAAAAGAGTTGATGGAATTTGATTAAAATTTTACACAGCGAAAACATTCAAGTGAAAGGAAGTGTTTTTTCAAAGAACCATAATTTTTCCTAGCTTAATTTTACAATTATCATCTCTTAAAAACCATGTACATCAACATTTAAAATATTGGTTGTCTGGAGTAAATAATTTCTGTAAATCTTTTCAATGATATCATACTCAAACTACGAGTAAGTACAGTTGTAGAGACTAGTGGTCAGAAGTGCTGTGTCAAATAACCAAAATTCTACATTACTTAGTTTTTGAATTATTTCCGTTTATATCATTTCAGAGAGAGGATTAAAATATTGAAGGAATTTGATTGAAACTTCATACAGTGAAAGAGATTAGCATGAGAAGTGCAGTGAACAAAAGCCATTATAAGTTCTAATGACATGGTCACATTCATATAATGTGATGCAAAAATATTGACCATTTGAGTGTTTACTTGATACTGATACAGAAAATTTGATATATTTATATCACAATTGATTATTTTTTCATAGCTTTGTCTCCCTTTATTATGTCATGTGTTAAAAAAGTCAAGCTTGCAGTTTCCTCTGGTAGCTCTTATTTCACTTGTTGCTCTTGTCAAAAAAGGTCAATAACGGTTTACGTACATGTAACCTAAATATTATATTTGAACATGTGTGTCATAGAATAATTGTATGAACTACTGTCCATTTACTGAATTGTGCACTTTATATTTATCAACCGGCAACACCCTTCACTCATTGAATTATCTGCCCCCGAAATAGTAAAAAATAGTTATTTTGATCCTTCATACGTCCCAACTGCAGTGCCTTCAGCACTTTGATTATATATAGGCAGTGTTGCTTGTAAGTGTAAAAACAGTTAGTGTCGAACCCTGCTTATCAGAGCCTCATGATATTTAGTGTACAGCATTAACACATTGTCCCATACCATGTCATAATGCCTTGAACATTAATAAATTATATTCTGATTTAATGATATATAACCTTTTAGTAAGCAAATGGTCAACAATAAAACATCAAATTTGAGCATAAACATAGTATATAAGACATTAAAGGTATCAGATCTGTTACCAAATCTAACCAAAATAAAACAGCACACGTGTGTCATTCCGCAGTATACCATGCGTCTTATTAAAAATCATGGAAGACTTGGCTGCGAAGCAGCCGAATAATAAAACAATTCTGAATGTGATTTAGCCCGTCAGGCTGTTATGCCGCTAGATCAATAACTTTCTGAATGTGATTTTTTTCTTTTAACATATCTTTTAATTTACAAGATACTAAGACTGTCTTTAAAACTTATTTTAGAGTCGTTCTAATTTATTTGACAAACTTCAACATCATTAAAAGTTAAGGCCGCTAGGCCATTTGGCCGTTAGACCGTCAACTTCACACAGCTAGGCCGCCAACTTCAGCCGCTAAGCCGCGAACTTCACGCCATTTGGCCGCTTTCTGCTGGGCCATTAGTCTGGTTCCCGTCGTACTATAATCTATTAAACGGAGAGAAAAGGGCAGGTAATCCTGACTACTGGGTCACCAACTTCACACATCTCCTCAAATCAATCATTCATGAAACATGAATAGGTGAATAAAGTGATTTTATTTTATAATCCAGAACTTTATACTATACATTGGCTAAAGATCACAATTTATCTATATATTTAGTACATTAAGTCTTTATGTTTGTAAAAGATAATAATAAATGTCACATATATCATATATATTATTGCTGATTTCATGTCTGTTCTTTTCTTATAAAAATAATATTTTTGTAAAAGCACTGTAGGAGCACATTTGTCTCGGAGCACATTTGTCTTACGTAAGACCGATGGGGTCGCATTTGTCCCACATGAGACAAATCGGACCTCAAATGTCTACCCAATAAAAAATTCATTTGTGCTCCGATCAAGTTTTTTAAGGGACAAGAAAGCACATTTGTCTCATGATATTTTAAGAGACAAGAAAGCACATTTGTCTCTTGTCATTTTCTATAAATTACTTGTCACGGCAGAACTTTTTTTATAATCGAGATTCGCCATTTTACCTCATGTCAAGTGTAATCATCAATAGGTTTGCTACTGCTTTTTTAAGAAATCTTAAACTTAAAAGCTACAGTGGAAATATTAATTATAATATCTCTAATTCAAGAAATTTGATTGGCTGAACCTAAAGGCGTACAGTGAAACATACGGAATCTCATTTACGATTGTACAATCGTGAAAGCGCGATGGCACGTTGGTACCATGGTGAAAACGCGATAGTACGATGGTGAAAAAAATGATGGCACAAACGTAAAACAACGTTTGTACGATGGTGAAACAACGATGGTGAAACGATAAAAACGTGATGGTACGACGGTGAAAAGACGATGCTACGATGGTGAAAATACGATGATAGTGCGATGGCATGATGATGAAAACGCGATATTATTTTCACCGTCTTTTCATCGCATCATCGTGATTTCACCATCGTACGTGTCAACGTTTTTTCATTATCGTGCCGTCGTGTTTTCATAATCGTAACATCGCTCTTTCATTTATATTAATATACATGTATATATAGAAATGAGAGAATATATACACACATACCACCACATCGATATGCCAGTCCAATTACGGCACAGCGCCTAGTAGAACAGTCAGGAAAGCATAGCCACTGCTCATCCACCATCACAAAAATGATGGTTTCAGAACAGCTTTATATACAGTCACAAACTGCACTACACATTGAAACTGGCTCAACATTCGCATATATAGAGTTTGTTCTCTGTTATCATGTCTCACAAATCAACGATGACACTTTTATTGTCTTCTTCACTGATTGGGACCAGAGAACTATATATCTATTTCCGAAAGTTAACTGGATCCCGTAAGATCAAGTAGATCCGTACGATACAACGAATTTAGACAGATAAAGTATATATAAAATGAGATAATTAAATTCAATACAGTCATACTTTCCCCAACGTGGGATCAGATAAAGATACAAGTGTGCAGACAAATTATTAGACGGCGCGTGCACGCGCCGTCAAGTAGATATGCATTTGTCCGTATAGCAATAGGGAAAATATTAGACTTGATTTTGTGCATTTTTTTGTTTTAACAAAATCAAATTGTTTTCAAATTTTCTAATAAAAATAGCTTTTCTGATGTACAACATGTCACAGAGCTTTAAAGGATTAAAATAAACGTTTAACTGAAGTGATAGTGTCATGTTGGAATATCATATTCTTTTTATAATTGTCTTATTTTATCTACCTCATAAATAACGTGCCAATGAGCCAGTCTATAGTGAGTGAGATTGGAGCACCACACTAAATACCGTATTTCGTTATATACCGATCGTTCTAAAACCCGTTGAGGCCCGTCTATAAACTAATGACGGGCAGGAAACAAGAGGTATCACTAAAATATGCAACGGAGATTATTTTGGAGCTACGGACACAGCGGAGATATTTTTTTGAAAAACAGGCAAAACGTGTGCGGCATGTTATTCATTTAAATAATTAACATTTAAGTTACAAAACAGATTAAGTGAGTGAAAAAGTACGCTTATTTTAAAACGTATCACAAATATTTGCAATAGGTTATTTTGAAGGATTCTTTGACCGACGATTGTTCCCTTTTGCCATGGAGCTAAATTGTTTATATATCTGTGCTTTTGCCTAAATTTTTATAACATTTTGTGGCCCAATACCTAGATTCTAGGCGAATATGCCATTGTATACACACCGGTCTCTCAAATTTCGAGTAAGACTGGTGTACACAATGAGTATGCAATCTTTTGTTTATTCAAGAAGTTTAATCTTTTATATATATATATTCATAACTATTATTTGATATTACAGATATATTTTCGCTATTTGTAAAATAACAGACATCATTCGAACATTATGCAATTCGCACCAATATTTAAATGGACAAATTCTCGGCACATATTGTCTTGAATTTATTTATAAGTTTACCAATTATTTTAATTTCACTTGTTATCCAATTTATTTTGTTTCGACCAGACGTTTCAATCTTTGTCGCAACAGACAAACATTTCAGAATTTCAGACACATACCAAGAACATGGAGAAAAAATTAATAAGTGCTTCGAATATTCAACTGTAATAGAGAACGATTTTCAACTCTGATTTTGTACACTACCTGTGACTGTTCACATCATTTTGCGGCGTCTTTGATGTGCAGCATCAACATTTAACTTGTTATAGAAATGAGAGAATATATACACACATACCCCCACATCGATATGCCAGTCCAATTACGGCATCGATATTCCAGTCCAATTACGTCACACAAACTGCACTACACATTGAAACTGGCTCAACATTCGCATATATAGAGTTTGTTCTCTGTTATCATGTCTCACAAATCAACGATGGCATTTTTATTGTTTTGCCAGGATTTCTTAGTTTTTACATCGCACTGTTTTCGTTCAAATTGTAAACAAACAGTTTGTATTTTCACTTTTGCTGCTCTGTTTATCCTAATTTATGCAATTTTAGCCATAGGCCGTTTAAATACACACTATCAAAAGCTATTTTCATATCAACCATACAAGAATACAAACGTTTATTTTATTTAAAATCTTATGTACAACAGCGTTAACTACAAATGCTGCATCTACCGTAGAACGACCATTGCGAAAACCAAACTGAGCATCGCTTATGATATCATTTTTTTCCGGACCAATCATTCAGTCGTTTATTTAAAATTCCAGTATAATTTTTCGATAGACAACTGACAAGTGTGATGCCTCTATAATTCCGTATATCGCATGGGTCGTTCTTTTTGAAAATAGGCACTATAATACCGTTAGACCATTCAGATGGAAAATGTCCAGAATTCAAAACTGCATTAAAAATATCTACCAAATGTGCCGAAAGTATATCATAACATTCTATAAAGACAATAAATTCGACTTCAGTAGTTGTGATTGGCTTATCTAACGCCTCAAAACTACACCTATTTGCATCAAAATCATATTCTGAACAAAATTCCCCGGCTTAATTATTCACAGGGGTTTGAACTTAAACAATATTTCAAAAAATCTTCTACAGTTAATGTGCCACTTTCTTTCGCATTATTTCTACGAAGTCTATTTTAAATTTTCAATTTGTTTTATTTTTTAACTTTCAAATTTATTTCTTTTACGTTTAACTAACATTTTATGCACATGTTTTAAACGCAACATTTCAGCCCCCCTTTTTTCTTCGGTTTTGTGTCTATTATAAACAGAAAATGAATAAAAAAGCACACTTAGCTTGTCGACATTCATCATCGAACCACTCAGCCCTTGTACATACTCTATTATCACATTTTACTCTTTTTTGGTCAATAATGGTAGTTTTCTTAAAAAGTGGTAATGTTATATTATATATAATAATCGATAACATCTGAAACATTTGAACACAAGAGTCTATAGTTTCACCGTCACAATCAATAGAACATGCATCAACAATACGGGTTAATACAGGCAATTCTGCAACTGAATTCAGTTTTTTACTCTAGTTTTCTCATATGAAGGTTTTATAGTTTGCTTATTATAACAACACAGAATATAAAATGACAAAGCACAATGATTAAACCACTCAGTTAATGGTGCAACACAAAAATTATCAATACTATGGAAATCTTGATCACAATAGATAGTCTATTAAACCTGAGCCAAAGCTGTTGATAAATGTAAAAGAGCCTTCATAATCGCTCGTTATTCTTAACGACATAGAATTGCACAAATCAATAAGTTTTGAACCGTGTGTATTGGTACCTCTATCCATTGTATCATATTTCTGTTTCCATTGTTACGGGAATAAAACCCGTAAAGAAAACTTGATGTGATTTTCACATACAATAACAGCGGTCACTGTGAGCAAATTTTAACTTTACTCTCTGTTCACACCGTACGTTCCATTTTCCTAAGATAAAAAGGCAAGCATGTTAGCTTGCCAGATTACATTTCTACATCCGTATTTTAGAACCATGTAACGGAACAGAAACAAAAAATTAATCAAAATTAATTGATGTTGTTATAAGAAATTATGTGATAGCGTAGCGTAATCAATATAACAGAATATGTACTAAATATATACTAATAGGATTAATAAAGTAACAGAGCTAATTTCAATAAGATGATTGATATTTCTATATTCCTGGAAAAAAGCATACATATCAGGAACACTCGTGAAAAGAAATCGCAGGTTGCCAGTGTGCAATCTTGGTAAATTGAACATTTATCAGCCATCGATTTTAAGTCACAGTATCTGACAAATTGAATGAAACAGATTTCACTTAATATTGAATAGGTCATTCTTTATATATTTTAAGAAATCGTGAAGTTTAAGCTTTCAACTAAACCTTCAGTAATAAGTCTGTTACTTCTACAAAGTGACTACATGAAATCTTGAAATTTCATCTTGACCTTTGCTTGTTTGCTTTAGAGAAATGGCGCGCAATTGCTTGCATGATAAGATATGTCCAATGTTTCTTCCTAAAACTAATGGAAGTATACCGATCATAGCATTGTAACACCGCACTTTGGGGTCAAACGCACTTTGTGGTCAAAATCTACACACTTTGGGTTCCAGAGTTTTTAAGGTGTCAACTGAGTTCTGCATAAATAGTAAGTACTGACTTATTTTCGATCTGCGAACTGAAATAGTTGAGATGGAGTCGATACTAATGTACATCAGTATTTCTAAGTGTCATTTAAATTCTGATGTAGCATTAATAAAAATATGTGTTTTATGCATAAGTGGTAAGTGTTTTATTAATTTTACCACTTAAAATATCTAAAAATTGCTATAGTACTTAAATTGCGAATGTATTCCTACAAATTCGAAAAATATCCTGTTCTGTCAGCCATTTACTAAATAACTTTTGGTGCCATATTGAACCAAATATTAAATATGATGGGGTGTAATAAAATGCAAATAATGTCATCTCAGTGCATTCTAATTTCTATCTAAATGACTTGTAACAAGTAAGTTAGAAATAAAATTACCATAAATGGAATAAAGTTACATCAAGCCTGTTTCACATCAGTTAATGCCTTACAGTAAATTTTGTAAATCCTCATGATTTTTACGTTTGTCAGGTACCAGTCATGTAATTTTATGAAAGTAACTGCTACTTTAAGTAAATTTAAACGTTTCTTAAATATACTTAAATATTTCCACAGCGACTTAAATTTAATTTGTGGCAATTTTGGGCGCCGTCCTGAGACTGAAAAATAAACTGAAAGGACTAAAATTTGATGTAAACTTTAATTTTCAGCACGGGACAGTTTATATTGTGAATCAAAATGTTATATAGTTACATGTTATTTTGGGGGTAATACCTCAGGTTTTGGTAAACGTATCTGTTTGATGTACTACCAAAATCGCTGCCATTTGGAAATGAGACGAGATGTCTTTTTCCGAAAATTACAAAATATACGTGATTGAAAATAATTCCTGCCATAATTGGACGTGAATTTCATTTCAATAATTATACACTTATTCTTAAAACATGGCATCCATCTTGGAAGCCGTTTCATTTTTCCAGTGGTGGCAGACTGACACAACCTGCATTCCTTTCAATGCAAGTTTTTTTTCTACAACATTCAACAGAGAAAAAAACTATAATTAAACAATTCAGAAAGGTTACCTCTGTTTAATATAACTAGAATAGGGTAAATCCAAAATTTTTAATAGGTCGAGAACAGATTATATCGTATAAGGAACTGGATTTTACTTAGATGAAATATGTATGACATGCAATCTCTACATTTATCGGCACATAACGCTAGTTCATGGATATGTTATCTAATGTATTATTACACACAATACACATCATTTATATATTTTACTACTTTAATGCCAATATGAGACAAATAATTGAATAATTACAATAAATTGAAACCATTATAATTTATATAACAAATTAAAATAATCTATCGTCTGCTATTGTTAGCCAACTTAATACATTTCGCCTAATTCGGTTTACAATTGACATTATTATTAAATAATGATGTGTCACAGGTATCAGGCATTAATCATTAACTTAACTGTGAACTGTATAACAATTATTTATTAAGAAAACTTACCTACATGAACTTTACTTTAACAGTGAGTCAGTTGTGAAAATTCAGTACCAGTGTAACGACGTTGGTAGAACGTCATATAATGAGCATTACAATATGCGAAAACAAAAGATGATGAATTCACATAAAGGATAGTATCCAATATATAAGGGCATAAACCACTCTCAGTGGTGAGCTAGCTTTTAACGTTACTTTAACCAGGCATAAAATGAAAAATGAAATGTGCTTTGACTTTTAAACAAGACACTTTAGCTCATTTAAACAGGTTATATCAATGGTATTATCTGCTGGTACTTTATGTGTATGCAATTCTTATTCGTGACACTTAAGCTGTAATTGTTTGTAAACAATCCTTTTAATCTTGACTTTAAACTGTCATAATTCCTTAAATGTTTGTATTTTTATGTAAAGTCTGATTTCCTCACATGAAGAATGTAATTCATTCTCTAACAAACTGCGAAGTAACTTTGTTAAATTTCACATATTTCACTGTATTTCCTTGAATGTAATTTTCATGTGTTGGAAATTTACTGTACGCCGCCATTTTGTACTTTGCATTATTGGCTATTTATAGCTGTTGAATAGACAGAAAATGTTCAGTCCGATCAGTGTTGATCGTTTCGATCATTTTTATCTGGCAGCCGTCAACCATTTTTGGTTGTTGATCGTTTTTGTACCATTCCAAACACTTTTGGGCAGTGGTTGGGAGTTTTCATATAAATACGGCGAAATCAGTCGCATTGAGTCAGTCTAGTCTTCAACATCCTTTTACGCTGTCTTAGAAAATTTGAAACATTAGAAATTTTTGCGGCCATTGCATATGGAGCAGACTTTGGGTATTTATTCATTTGACTACTTGTTGTTTTCATTTGCTTAAGTTTAAATCATATTTCTACAAATTTGATTCATCTGTGAGTAAATCAAAGTTCTTTACTTAAACATTTATTTATTCTTTCTTACTATGTTTATAGTAAGTTGTAATATTCTAAAGCCAATGCCAGTACTTCATCTTATTTCGTTTAATTTAATATAAAATACCAATAAATTGCTTTTTGTTTTAAACATGTGCTATTTCTACTTATTTAAAAGAAAGTGTGTTTTCTCGAACTTGTTTCTTACAAATGTATTTGTGCAACTCTTATTCCCATTCGATTCACACTGAAAATAAATTTGTATGTAGAGGCTATAAGAATTGTTGTTATAGAGATTTATCCATATTCCAACTTTATGACATTATTAACATTAAACAACCTTAAGCGAAATAAAACTGACTCATTTCAATAAGAAGAACAGCAGAACAAATAAAAACTAGAAATCACGTGATTAATATTTGCTTTTTGTGTCCTAGCAGGGTACTAGATGCAAAATCTTAGTGACGGGAGATAACTCATGTATCGCTTCGGTATTTTCCGTGAGCACAAGGTGTGAGGATACAATGCTACGCGGCGATTTAATCCAAGTTTAAAGGTAGCACACTACAGTAATGTAAGCCACAGCTTCGAATGGCCAGGCATGATTTCTTGGATATAGTGAATATTCTGGATAACCTTTTACCCCATGAGCATATTATTAAAAATGGCCGTTTTCATTGAACAAGTTCAAACTGCTATGAAACTATGAAAAATGCATCAATACTGATGAAACTTGGCACAAAATTAATGTTGACTAAACTATAGCCTCTGTAACAGCATGCTCAATCGTTAATTTTCTGTTACCAAGGCAACGAGGGGACGTCTCAAAATTGCGAAAAATCACTATTTTGCATTGTTTATTTCCATCAAAACTGATTTCAAAGTGCTGCAACTTTTCAATGAATTAAGATAGAGTAAAAGGCTTTTCAGCGTCGGTTACTAGTTACCCTGAGGTCATTTTTAGCCTGTCACATGTCCAAATTTTTCTTGGCGATGAGGGGGGGCTGCCGCCCACCTTCAAACCCCCAAACAGAAGGGGGCACATCCCCCTTCTGGCACCCCTTGATGTAATATTTTGATGGGGGGGGGGGGCCACGCCGATAAAGTGGTCACTTTTTTAACAACATTTCTCAAATGAAAAACAGTGTTGGGGGCCTAAATAGGGCATTTTTTCACTGTTTGAGGCTTAAAAGTGGGGGGGGGGCAAAATGCCGTCAAAGCATGTCTATATAAGGGAAAAGGTTAAATGACTGGTTGTCTTTAAAGTGCATTTTCAGCATGAAATTTGTTTTTGTACATCTAATATGATCACTGGAAAATTCGAAAACATGGCCGGAAATCACATGCTGTTGATTATAGATGTCAAGGCCGCCATTTTATGTAAACATTGCTTTTAAAAAGCATGCACGGTAAAACAAGTCATTTTACAGGGGGGTACAAACTATTAGCAGTAGCAAAAAAATCTACAAGGTCGAGCACCAGTATCTTTGCGATATTTTGCATGTATAGGGAGTTGCTAAAGCATAGACGGTGTTCCTTTAGCCTGTATATTTGCACGTATTTTTTGCCAGAGGGACAAAATATGTTGTTTTGGGTCTCGGGCCACTTTAGATTTTGGGCTTCAACGGAATGATTTGCAACTTTTTTGACTGCCTGACTATTGCAGATGGGATGATTTCTTTGTAGAGTTGCTATCTTATGTCATATATGTTCTCAACAAAATGTGTTTTCTTTTTCCAGGTTGTGTAGTTTGGTATCAGAATTATTAGACGTATTGCTTGAAGGACATTGACGGCAGGAACTTGAAATTAACTGTGGAGTGCTGCTACCCTGGATTTCGTGGATTTTTTTGAAGAGAATATTTCAACGGTCACACCGTGACAAATTACGGACTTATTACGGAAATATTGGTTCCCGGCCAGGTGTATAAATTTAAATTTCAAATGTAATTTCGTATTCGTGTTATTGCAGGTCGTATTCGTCTAGATTTTATTTCAGTGTTACATTTCTTAAAAGAGAGGACGTTCAAGATCATAAGTTAAAACTAAATTATTCAAATTGAAAAGGAAAAATTATGCAACATAATATCTAATCACGTAGTTTAAAGAAGAAGTAGAAACAATTGATCCTTACATTCTGCAGTATCAAAACTGTCAATTAAAAAGTAGCAATTAAACTTGTTTAAATCAATTTAAGTTTATATGATTATAGATAAGAATTTAATAAATACGAATATAAATTAGATAAATAGAAATTGAAAGATAAACAGCGAATAAATACCCAAATGCTGCTCCATAATTGAACTTAATGTATATATTTGTCTGCAGTTTAGCGCCATTAATTTTAGTAAGCAAGATTCTTTACAGAAAGACGATTTATTTACAAAATACTCATTTTATAAGATTTTACATCACAATCTATTACTGTCTCACAATTATATGTTAATATATTGGTGAAACCAATGCTGTTTACAGTGTTATAACTGTAGTAAATTGGCTAACTGCAACACTGATATTCAATTCAATGTTTATTTGGCTAAACAAATGAAAAAAAATGTCGAACGACACATATGCCCCATTTTTAGCCCTTGACTCACATAATTGGTAATTGCCATAAATGATTACATGGAAGTGTTCAATTATGGAAAAAAGAAACAATAATTGAAGACTTTGTGATAAATAGTTTTCAAGATAATGAGACATTTAAGGCCCCTTTGACCTAGAACTTTGAACTAGTCACCCAAAAATCAATAGGGGTCATCTAATAGTTATGACCAATCAATATTAGAAATAGGAAGACTTTGTGATAAATAGCTTTCAAGATAATGAGCGGAAACCAAACTAACATTCAAGAACCCTGTGACCTAGACCTTTGACCTAGTGACCCCAAAATCAATAGGGTCACTTACTACTTGACCAATTAGTATGTGAAATATGAAGACTTTGTGATAAAAAGTCTTCAAGATAATATGCGGAAACCATTTTGACCAAAAGCAATACGGATCATCTGTTGGTTATGATCAATCACTATGTGAAATATGAAGACTTTGTGATAATTATCTTTCAAGATAATGAGCTGAAATCATATTACCATTCAAAGACCTTTGACCTGGTGACCCCAAAATCAATAGGGGGCATGTACTAGTTATGACCAATCAATATGTGAAATATGAAGACTTTATGAAAAATAATAACCAAGATAATAAGCGGAAATCATATTACGAGTCAAGGCCCCTTTGCCCTTGACCTTTGACCTAGTGATCCCAAAATCAATTGGGGTCATCTACTAGTTATGACAAATCAATATGTGAAATATTAAGACTTTGTGATAAATTGTGACCATAATAATGAGCGGTAACCATTATGATATTTAAGATCCCTGTGACCTTGACCTTTGACCTAGTGACCCCAAAATCAATAGAAGTTATCTACTAGTTATGACCAATCAATATGTCAAATATGATGACTTTGTGATTAATACTATTCAAGATAATCAGCGGAAATCATTCTGATATTTAAGACCCCTGTGACCTTGACATTTGACCTAGTGACCCAAAATCAAAAGGAGTCATATACCAGTTATGACAAATTACTATTTGAAATATGAAGACTTTGTGATGAATTATTTTCAAGATAATCAGCGGAAACCATTTTGACATTTAAGGCCCCCTGTGACCTTGACCTTTGACCTAGTGACCCCAAAATCAATAGGGGTCATCTACTAGTTATGATCAATCACTATGTGAAATATTAAGACTTTGAACTCCAGACCTCTCGCTTCCTAAATGGGTGTGTAACCCATCGATCACGGGAAAGTTACTCGTAAGATTTCAGCCTGAAGAATACCACATTATTCTAAAATAGCGTTTGTAACCCTTATTAATTTCGAGATATTTTGTTCACATGTTTAACATTCATGTGGATAATCATGGAGCTTCATAAGCATGTATATCTGTAAAGAATTACACAATTTTTAAAATCTTCGATCAGTCGGGAACTATTTTTTCTTCCCCGAGAAGGCTTGAAAATTAATGCACCTGTCATTTGACAATCTTTATGCAGTGATCTCCCCTTAATTTTTCGACGTTAGTGAACTTTTAAAGGGAAAGTAACCGCTTCGAGGAGTTCGGACTTCTTTCGGATTTTGCAAATAAGCATATCAGGGTCTGAAGTTTTGCTATCATTATTTGTTTGGTCTGACGACCCAAACAAATAAAAACAAAAGATGATCCGTAAACTAGCTGGATAGCTTCGTCAAATAGCAACAACAAACATCAAAAATGTTTGTGTTACCCGCAACGCGTTGGCATCATTAAATACAGCGATTGTTAAATATTAAATACAGCGATTGTTAAATACCATTGTATGTTTTAATATTAATAACCAGATTTCTATCGAAAATTTATAACATGAAATTGTACCTCTTTTTCTGATGCAAAAAATGACGTGTATTAGGTGTTTAATAAATAACATGTTCTAAAACCTAACAAAATGTGGGAGTTATAATATTACCATATGGTAGTCACTATAGCATTTGTATTCTTACCCTTGGCTGGTTTGATAATTAGCAATGAATTATTAGCACCAAGATCAGCAAAGAATGGTGACAATCCAAACAAAATCCAATTACAGAAGCCACTGGCAAAGAGTAAAGCAGGGCGCCGATCAAACACAGGTAAAGGCACAAAGGCTAAGCACGGAAGGGGGTTATTATAAGTTTATTTAAGTCTCATTTAAGTACATATAATACAAATACAATAAAACAATTTAATATTTCTTAAAAACCTGCTAAGATCTTTAATTCTTTAACAAAAAATGACATCACTACTGTAAAAAGTTTTTTTTTACATTTTCTTGTTTAAAAAGTGTTAAAACTATACATATGTAAAGACCTTATTATAATACAAGCATTTTGTACTTTTTTTTCTAAAATAAGGCAGTAGGATATGCAACTTCTCTAACAAAACTACTATTGGAAAGTAAAAAAATTAGCTTGTTAACATAAGAAACCCACAATTTATATATACATTGCTTTGTTAAACAAACCCACAATGGACATATTCTATCAATGAATGCTAATCTTTCATAGCGACCAATTTCTAGTCTAATTGGTGCGGCCCCACAACGAAATTTTGCAAGCGCCGATTTATGCTTATATAGAAGCAATACTTTGATATAATTCTCAGTTCAAAATCCAATTTGAAATTCATGTATGTTCTCAGTTTATTACTTGTTAATGAAAAGACCCATGCGAACTGTATAACCCATGTGAAGATTCAATCAAATTATCTAGATACTGGTTAAAATAGTTTACTTGCAATTTCTCTAATAGTGTCTGCTTATATTAATGTACATTTTCTACATTGATATCTTCACTACAGTGATACTTTTTGAGCAACTCATTTACTGTAAAGTGCAAGCTTTTACAATGCATACTAGAGTGTACACCATTATATTAATTCTTCTATCTGACAAATTTGAAACTCTACAACACAAGTTCACTACACATTTCAGTTGTCTACAGAAAGTCACGTGCAACAACAAGGTTAGGTGTATTTTTACCAGTTCCCATGAAAAAAAAAACAAAAAAACCCCCAAAAAACAAACAAAAAACGCATGGCCCTGTTTTGTATTGCATATATACAGCTAAGCTGTATAGTACCCTAGATGGCTGCACCATATGCAATGACTGGCCCAACAAGGCTGTAAAATAATTTTGTGTAAACATGAAATGGCATACCACCTATTGCCTTGAATTTTGCAAGTAATCCTAAGGCCCTTCCTGCTGCCTGTGACACAAACTCAGCAGTCACTTTATTATCTAAAAATCATTAAATGTCAGACAAAGATAGGTATACTTTTGAGTGTATTGAAGTACCTCATTATAGTATTTAAATACAAAGTGAGACTTCTGCATCGACATTTTTCTAAAGTGTACAACATATATTGATCAACATGTGATTATTTTGACACCATTCACATAGGCAATCTAACACCAATTGTAAATGCCCATTCTTTGCAAGAATAACTATATCATCTGTATATACCTATACTGATACATATCTACCATTTTCAATTTCGATACCAAGCCTTAATGCATTCAAATTTATGGCTAAATCATTTATGAAACAGTAAAAAAGTACAGGGGAAAGAATACAACCTTGACGTAAACGAAACTTTATATCGAACCAATCAGGCATGTATCTATTTATACTAATTAATACAAGACTGAACATGCGTATAAAGTACCGTAACAGCTATCAACATTTTGTTATAAACAATTTTATTATTAACAATTAGATAGAGGAAATCATAAATAAATCAATAAAGACACTTACATGAAATTAATCTTGGAAAATCATTCTACAAAGTAAATACTCCTAATAAGATAAATACCGCCCTAATAACAGCAAATATTGAGTAAAAAATATTATATACCTACCTGAATACATAAACGTTGAAAAAAATGTTGCATAAATCATTTGATAATACAAATAATTGAATTGCATACATAACACATATAGCTTAGCTTATTGAGATTTTCTTTACCTAGGATGGTACATAATTTCAGCATTATGTATTCGGACAAAATACAACAAATAAATTTTAATGCTTCCTTTGTAAGGCTTGAATCTTAGTGTTTCTGTTTCATCGATAATTCATTTACTTACCAAGCGTATAACAGAAAAATATCTGGTGTCAAAGTTTTTCCATATACAGTACACTACAAAATCTACTTTTATTATATACTTATGCTCATACATTATTGCAAATTTGACCTGTTCTTTAAATTATTCTTATCTATATTGGTAGGAGAATTACATCAATTATCGTCTTAGTATTTCAAATTCATTATATACTTATAAATGAAATATTGAGAATTATTGATGAAATAAAAAGCTTATTTTCGTTTTTTCCATATTTTCACTGTAGATCTAAATATTTTTGTCAAAAAATAGAAAAATGCATATAATAAACAGAAAATTCAAGGTTTTATCATATAAATACAGGATTTATTTTGTGGTATGAAAATTATATATTTATTTTATACTACTCGATGAAAACAGATCCTGTATTAATAGAAAAAAAAATGAATATCTTCTTTATATTTTACTTTTTTGACTGTACACAGCACCAACAACATTTCCGGATGTTTATGATGTATCGAAAAGTATTCAGTTCAACGAATTAGATTAATTGTTGTTTTTCTTTTCATTAACAAGTTTGAATTGCAAATAGTTTAAACAGAACTGACATCTGTAAGTGTATAGATCTGTACAATCTATATTTTATGCGATAATTGTGTCGTACATAGCAAATGCAAATTCTTTCAATGCAACATTAAAAGATAATTTTAGTTTTTTAGTTATAAGTATTTCTGACAGGTTATATGGCCCTATATTATTGTTTTGAAATATAACCAGAGCCGCTAGATTATCCAAGGAAAAGCGACGTTACAAACGTGCAGAATTATACGATATCAATATAGTGAGTTCTTTAGAAATTGATAATTCAAACTGACCGGCACTAAAAATTGTAAAGTATAATTACTGTTATCTTAATAATAAACAATAATAAAAGGTCAAACTGATGTTTTATATAAGAGTCATCAAAAATACATTGGTAATTTGTTGTATTCATTTCTTGAATAGTTTTATTTTTATTATAAATGTACAGGTGTCTAATAGTTACATTTCATCTGTAATTCTTAGAATTCACACCTGCATCAACAGTGAGTGCCTCATTATATATATGTCAGTTTATTTGCCAACTGAGGTCTCTGTCATTGCCAGGCATAAATATGCTAGAAACAAACCAGAACAAATGAATGTTATGAAGCTGGATATTTAGTGACTGGAAACAGTAAGAAGCACGTTGTTTCTTTATTTGAATATATTAAAGGAGACATTGCTATAATAAATAAATGTCTTTATTCGATAAGCCGCAATCAGTCAGCGAAATGTGAATGAGTTCATATTAGTATAAGACATTTTACTTTTATTCTTTTGAAGATTATTTTTAATCATAAGATTATCTTGTTGATTTATTTTGAATTTATTATAATCTTTTAAGTATATCATAGTACAGTGTAACGACGGAAGCATTTAAATATTAGGGTATTGCAGCATATTTATCTTAATATAATCAAATCAACATTCCTCTAGATACATACTAATTTTCAATTTTGAAAATGTATTAAAAGTTAATTATTGCATAAGACTAATTTACACATTGCAAACGTCACTATAATTCCAGGAAATAATCAAAACGAGGTCAAAATATGTAAAATAGTCCATACTGCGTAACTATTTTCGGAAATCAAAAACGCTCAACATATATAAAAGACCTACCTCTTGTAGGTTTGCTCATCTTTGGTGTTTTGAAATCCTTTGGGAATTTCACCTTTGCCTTCATACTCCTTTGACAAAAGTATCTTTTCAATTAATCTTTTTTTTGATTCATCGTCTTCTGGCCAAATATCAATATTACTATATACTTCCCTTCCGTATGACCTTGAATAAACAACAGTTGCATGTTTGTGGCAACGTTGGGGCTTTGGTCTGATCCAAGTATGATGTTTAGATAACGGGTAATAAATTCCTTTATGTTTTTTGTACTTTTTATACAAAATCGGCGACCCTGTGGTCATTTTGAATTGTTTGGCATCCATTTTGTTATCTTTTAACATGGGTTTATTTTTCTTTTGCTTTTTCATTTCTGTGTTGTATTAATGTTTTACCTTTCTATTATTCCATTTCACGCTTTATATCTATTAATTGTCGGAAACATGACAGTTGTCAATTTTTCCTACATTTCTCGTATTGTCCTCGAATCAAAATACCAGATTTTTGTTGTTTGTTTTTCTTTTCATCCCTTTTTTAAATGTTGTTAATCAAAACTTATTTCAAAATTTGTTTATTGATGTTTTTATTATTATCACCCACGTGTATACCGAAGGGCAATATTAAGACAATCCTTGGCTGACTTTTTTAAAACTGTATTTTTTTTTTCCAAAATATATAATTAGTCAAACATTATAGTGTTTTGGAAAAAAAATATTAAAAAAGTTGAACCTGAAAACAGATATTACATATTAAGTTGAACTTGAAGTTTTTAATCCTCACTATGCAAAACTGCAATAGAACTTTTATGTAAAAATCATATAATATTCTTAATTTTTAAAGTCCCTTACACACTTATTAAGCAATTCTTAAATCCTTATTTGGTTTTGATTTTAAAATATTTAGATGTTCGAAAACTTTCAAAAAGTGATAATTAATCCACAATCAACGAAAATAAAATGTTTACAAATATAGGCAACAATTACGTTTGTTGTCAAAAATGAATCGTGGATATTTTCTTTGTTTTGCTACATTAAGAATATAATTTTCGTAATCAAACCTACTTTAAATATTTACGAAACATTTCATAGATAAATTGAAATAATAAGTAAGAATAGTATACAATGCCATCTGTGCTGTTAGGCAGTCACGAAATGATTAAACAAATTACCAACAATGTTCTGAACTGCAGCCAGATAAACATGAGAAAGAATAAACAAAACAGATCCGAGGCACATCCTATAAAACCAGTATCGTGTATAACGTTGCAATATCTTTAAGCCGTTTGTTATATTATATAAATGTTTGCATAATGAACAAATCTTTACAAGTACAAATGAGTCTTAAAACTTGAAAATACTTGAAAAATATGAGTACTTTATTGATTAATTATTATGTAGCTTGTTTCAATAAAAACATTCAAATTGTAAATCAGTTGTAAATCTTTGTACCTTTTAGCCGTTCGATTTATTTCCTGTCAAATAAATCCCATATTAAACGTATAAGCACATATATAGTAACCTTTTCAATTAAACACGAAGGGTAAAAGACGATAACGAAAAAAGTGTCCTAATGATATTTTAATTAAAAGCGTTTTTAAAAAAACGAAACTTATTGTCGATTCTCAGATAAATTCACAATTAATGATTTTTTCTAACAGAACAAATACTGTTATTCAAATGTTTAGGACACTACATAATATATTTTTACTCAATACTTCGTATATTCGCGATTAATACATCCACACTGTACGTAGGCAGTTCTTTAGAAAAAAAACACACACTAATTGCTTTACAGCATCATCTATTTCTCTACTCACATTACTTCCGCGTTTACTCATTTTTGCTTTGAAAACACAACACAGCAGGTTAACTGTACAACATCGAATGTCCCACAAGAAGTAATACTAATAAATAAACCTTCATGTAATCCATTTAACAAGCTAAACATCTTATTCAATTATTCGTCGTCTGCGTGGAAGAAAAAACACAAGCTCTCATCCAATTTTCAATACCATGGTCAAGGCCAGGATACTGAACGTTTTTATTGGATACAACTACGCATTTGATTTGTACAAACGGGTGTTATCGGAAAATAACTTGCCATATTTTTTTTGTTAAATTCTTTATCATGATAATTTGTTTTCATAGCGGTTTTTACATCAATTTCAATTAAAATAATATTAACAACAACACATTGTTATTCATATCAAGGGCATATCTTTCTTTCTTGATATGTTTTATACAAAGATATTGTATTGAAACGTTACTCCAAGACGACAGCACTCTATGTTAATAAAGAATTTATTTTAGGAAACTTAACTTCCCTTTAATATATGATGAGCGTAACAAATATCTTTTGACTTAAACAATCTAATTTTTAAAGTAAAGTAATGACTTTGCTTTCGTTGTTTATCACACTTTAATCGTAAATTATCATACAAGCCTGTAAAAATTGATTAAAAAAAACCAATGTGTGCCTGTCTTCTTTAACAAAACAAATATGTGCCCGTCTTCTATAACATCACCAATATGTGCCTGTCTTCTATAACAACACAAATAGGTGCCCGTCTTCTATAAAACCAATATGTGGCCGTCTTCTATAACAACATCAATATGTGCCTGTCTTCTATAACAAGACTAATATGTGCCTGTCTTCTATAACAAGACCAACATGTGCCTGTCTTCTATAACAACACCAATATGTGCCCGTCTTCTATAAAACAAATATGTGCCCGTCTTCTATAACAACACCAATATGTGCCCGCCTTCTATAACAACATCAATATGTGCCAGTCTTTAATTACAACACCAATATGTGACTGTCTTCTATAACAACATCAATATGTGCCTGTCTTCTATAACAACACCAATATGAGCCCGTCTTCTATAAAACAAATATGTGCCCGTCTTCTATAACAACACCAATATGTGCTCGCCTTCTATAACAACATCAATATGTGCCAGTCTTTAATTACAACACCAATATGTGACTGTCTTCTATAACAACATCAATATGTGCCCGTCTTCTATAACAACATCAATATGTGCCTGTCTTCTATAACAACACCAATATGTGCCCGTCTTCTATAAAACCAATATGTGGCCGTCTTCAATAACAACACCTATGTATGCCCGTCTTCTATAACAATACAAATATGTGCCTGTCTTCTATAAAATCACCAATATGTGCCTGTCTTCTATAACATCACCAATATGTGCCTGTTTTCTATAACAACACCAATATGTGCCCATGTTGACCAATGTGCCCGTCTTCTATAACAACACCAATATGTGCCTGTCTTCTATAACAACACCAATATATGCCCGTCTTCTATAAGAAATGTAATATGTGCCTGACTTCTATAACAACACCAATATGTGCATGTCTTCTATAACAACACAAATATGTGACCGTCTTCTATAACAACACCAATGTGTGCCCGTCTTCTATAACAACACAAATATATGCCTGTCTTCTATGACAACACCAATATGTGGCCTGTCTTCTATTACATCACCAATATGTGACTGTCTTCTATAACAACACCAATATGTGCCCTTCTTCTATAACAACACCAATATGTGCCTGTCTTCTATAACAACAACATTATGTGCCCTTCTTCTATAAAAACACCAATATGTGCTTGTCTTCTATAACAACACCAATATGTGCCCTTCTTCTATTAGAACACCAATATGTGCCCTTCTTCTATAACAAAGGGTTAAGGTTAGGAGAAAGGACTTGTTTCATGGTAAGTCTTAAATAAATGAGCATAGCGTATGTGTGACACATTAAACAAATAGTCATTGGCATCTCATTATTATACATACATACGAATTTTTAACTATCACCTGACATTAGTTGAAAAAACTATGAGGTTTGAATAATTGTGCAAACAAATCTTTGGTTTTTTAATTGTTCATAAGTTAATAAGATTATATAATAAATAATAATGTAAGTTTATTCCATTTGCTAACTACGGAAGCTTATCAGGGCCTACAGTTTATGAGATGTTTTGAGCTAAGTCGAATTATTTTTATTCGCATTGATAAGATGTTTTTGCATTTCTCAATAAAATGTTCTGACAAAGATGAGAAGCTTTTAGGCATTGCAACTGATTTTTTCTCGATATGCTTGAAGCTTTTGCCTCTTAGACAAAGATCCCGTCGAAGCTTCGTAATTTCACGACTTTGCTGAAGTATTTAGTAAGACGTAAAGACGTTACTCGCATATACAAATAGCTCACGTAATTCAATAAAAGTTTTTTAGCAATGATTAAAAACTTCTACGTATTACGTATTAATCATAACGTATTCATGGAATGTTTTTGGTCAAAACCAGAAGAAAGAAGTTGACATGACGTGAAACTTTTAGATAAGTGGAGGCCCTGATAAGCTTCCGTAGCTAACCAATGTTCGGAAGTTTATCAGGGCCTCCATTTATCTAAAAGTTTCACGTCATCTCAACTAGTTTCTTCTCGTGTTGACCAAAAACATTCCATGAAGACGTTATGATTAATACGAAATACGTAAAAGTTTTTAATCATTGCCAAAAAACCTTTTGTTGAATTACATGAGCTATTTGTCACGCGCCGTCTAGTAGATATGCATTTGTCCGTATAGCTACGGAAGCGTATCAGGGCCTACAGTCGGTGAAATGTTTTGCGCCAAGTCAACTTATTTTTATTCGCATTGATAAGATGTTTTTGAATTTCTCAATAAAATTTACTAACAAATATGGGAAGCTTTTAGGTATTGCAACTAATTTTTTCTCGATTTGCTTGAAGCTTTTGTCTCTTCGACAAAAATCCTGTCAAAACTTCTTGATTTCACGACTTTGCTGAAATATTTAATAAGACGCAAAGACCTTACTCGCATTGATAAATAGCTAACGTAATTCAACAAGTTTTTTTGCAATGATTAAAAACTTCTACGTATTATGTATAAATCTTAACGTCTTCACGGAATGTTTTATGTTTTACGTATTAATCATAACACCTTCATGTAATGTATTTGGTCAAAACAAGAAGAAACATGTTGACATGACGTGAAACTTTAAGATAAGTGGAGGCCCTGATAAGCTTCCGTATATAGCAATGGGGAAAATATTAGATTTGATTTTGTGCATATTTTTTTTTGTTTTAACAAAATCAAATTGTTTTCAAATTTTCTAATAAAAATAGCTTTTCTGATGTACAAAATGTCACAAAGCTTTAAAGGATTAAAATAAACGTTTAACTGAAGTGATAGTGTCATGTTTGAATATCCTATTCTTTTTATAATTATCTTATTTTATCTACCTAATAAAAATCTATAGTCGATCGTTCTAAAACCCGTTGAGACCCGTCTATAATCTAATGACGGGAGGTATCACTAAAATATGCAACGGAGATTATTTTGGCGTTACGGACACAGCGGAAATATTTTTTGAAAAACAGGCAAAACGTGTGCGGCGTGTTATTCATTTAAATAATTAACATTTAAGTTACAAAACAGATTAACTGAGTGAAAAAGTATGCTTATTTTAAAACGTATCACAAATATTTGCAATAAGTTATTTTGAAGGATTCTATGACCGACGATTGTTCTCTTTTGCCTAGATTTTTTATAACATTTTGTGATCCAATACCTAGATTCTAGGCGAATATATATATATATATATATATATATATATATATATATATAAAGGGAGATAATTAAATTCAATACAGTTATACTTTCCCCTGCGTGGGATCACTTAAGATACAAGTGTGCAGATAAATTGATAGAAATGAGAGAATATATACACACATACCACCACATCGATATGCCAGTCCAATTACGGCACAGCGCCTAGCAGAACAGTCATGAAAGCATAGCCACTGCTCATCCACCATCACAAAAATGATGGTTTCAGAACAGCTTTTATACAGTCACAAACTGCACTACACATTGAAACAAGCTCAGCATTCACATATATAGAGTTTGTTCTCTGTTATCATATCTCAACGATGACATTTTTATTGTCTTCTTCACTGATTGGGACCAGAGAACTATATATCTATTTCGCGAAAGTCAACTGGATCACGTAAGATCAAGTAGATCCGTATATATATATATATATATATATATATATATATATATATATCATTTCTTCATAACTATTATTTGATATTACAGACAAATTTTCGCTATTTGAAAAAAAAAACACAGACAGATCGTCCTCGAAATCATTCGAACATTATGCAATTCGCACCAATATTTAAATGGACATATTCTCGGCACATATCGTCTTGAATTTATTTTAAGTTTACCAATAATTTCAATTTCACTTGTTATCCAATTTATTTAGCTTCGACCAGACGTTTCAATCTTTGTCACAACAGACAAACATTTCAGAATTTCAGACACATACCAAGAACATGGAGAAAGTCGACAATTATCGTGTTAAATGGCGGGGGCGCGCAGCGGAAACACGCTAATTAGCGGGCCGCTAATTAACGTGTTTTCGCTGCGCGCCCCAGCTTGCTCCGCGGCCCCGCGGGGCGAGGTTTTATTTATTAAACTTCGCCCCGCGCCCTCGCTAATTAGCGTGTTTTCGCTGCGCGCCCCCGCCATTTTCACTTGTTAATTTTCGACTTTTCGCTTGGCGGGGTCGCGGGGCGAAAACACGAATGGCACAAATCAGCCACCATATATAACGGAGACAAATTGTTCCATACAAGTTCGAGATTTGTAGAGCTATTTTAGGTGTCCCAATCTGAAATCATTCAGATTTTCTTCTTTCAAGCAGAACACGTCCAAATTTTTATATACATAAAAAAATGTATGCCTCAAATTGTAAATCAGTGTCCTTATCGATTTATTTGTAAAAAAGAAAAAAATGCCAACGAAATATTTCTAAAATAAAACCATGCAAATAAACTTCAAGCATAATACATAATAAATGCGAGAATGTTAATTAGAATGGCTTCGTGTTATATCACAGTTGGTATATAGACAATAAAATATAAGTCATTAGCATTTTAATTTTTATTTCTCTTGGATATGTCTCATTAAAAATATTTTTGGTTAAAACCATCAGCAATTAATGGTGTATTTTTTCGATTTATTTTTCATTTACAAGGTAAAGATGTAGAGGCCAGAGCACATCGTTTTAATTTTAATCTAAATGTTGTCACTTAAGCACTACAGTGTTTAGTTGTCCCTTTCAATTTCACACTAAATTCCATTTTCAACTTGTTTGCTTCTTACAATTGTATAAAACTTCTTAAAGTATTGCATGTAAACAAAGTAAGTATCCGCTGATTTATTACATGTATTATGTGTACTACCTTATCGCTTGTCCGAAAGTCAGCACAGGTGATGTAGTGGTGTTTGGGTAAAATCTATATAGTGTTATATATTAAAATCTATCACAAATCACATTAGCTGATAGCAGGTTAACTCATATCGTGACCTAGAAAATTATGTAATTAATGCGCGAGATATTCTAGAATTGCTAAGTCAAGAAAAACTTTTGATCTGTTAATAAATATGTTTTGTTTCATGGAGAAATATTTATTTCCTACTTAAATTTCTAGGAATTATTGAGCTTACTCCTTAATTATAGCGTAATTTGCTGTCCTACTTTTTCGACAGCAGTTATTTGCATATTGCGCAATAATACTACGGGGCTACAGCGTATTTGGCGTCCGCGCCGAAGCGCGACGCCCCTTATGGAATGAAATCAGATTTTGTGAAAGGGCAATTGCAACTTCTCGGGCGATTTCGTTTGTCATAATAGCCAATCATAATAGCCAATTCATGTGGGTTTCTGCTGTACCTATAAATAGAATGATGACCTAAACATTATGAAAGTCCGAAAATCTATTTATAGAAGTAGTTGTAGTTTAATTAACGAAACGGTCATTCGTGTCTCGCTATAACTGGAGAAATTGGCAGAAACACATTCAAACAATTAATTGCACTCTTTATAAATCTATAGAAAAAAAAATAAGTAGGTCATTTTTACGAATTGTTGTATTATAGTTTTATCATTTTGAAATTGTCTTTTCCGTAGGTCTCTCCGGTTTTCTTTTGTGCGGCCCTGATTGCACCGTGAATATTTACATAGACCTAGTTCATAACTTTAAATGTCGCTTTTATTTTGACGTTATGCGACAGTTAACAGGTCTAGCAGTAGTAAGAGGTTAATAATTGGTTGATGCTCGCCATTATGCGATAATGGCCCGAAATTGTGCATAATGCCCTGAGAGTGTAAACTCTCGGGTGGGTCAGACGAGGTTTTTGAAGTAATTCATTAAAATAGTAGATTTACCTCCCAATAAATCAATTATCAGACTTTCTTCATTTTGACTACTATTTTTTATGTTCTAAAGAAAATACCACATGAACTTGAAATTCTAACAAATAACCAATATTAATGATTATATCCAAAAATACCCTAATCTCTAGCATGCTTACCAAAGTTCATGATGGACAATGTCTTTTGTCTGCCCATTCATAAATGATATACAATTATGGTAAAAACCAATTAACCATTGAAAAGTTTATAAGAATATCTGGTCATCAGATGTCTACTAGTTCATCTTCACTTGCTGCATTTCTTGCTTGGACACCCTTTGATGCTTTGCATCAATGCTTTTCTTGTTATCAATCAAATACGTTCATACTTTAACTTGGATAACTTAATTTGAAATTGAAAAGGCTAAATATGGAAGTTTTTAAGATATCCCGACAAAGTATGGGAGTTTCATAGGATCAAATTCATGTACTATTTCTTGGGCTGTTATTCGGTTGAGGACACTTGCTCGATTGTAGCCGACGAAATCACATGTGTAGATGACATAGCTCTGAACGCGCAAAAATATATATCAAAAATGCATCTCAACTAATGGCGAATGCAATAAATATTCAATGTAAACGAGTCACAGGCTAGAAAGAAAACGATTTATTGTTATGAAATAGATTATGAAGAGATTGGGATGGATAATCCGGCGGTTTTATAAGTATACGAGAAAGGTTTATTGGATTGTTGTAACAACTGTAATAAGAAAAATTGAAAATATGAAGAAAAAAAAACACAAAGTGCTTGATTTATTCAATTATTTATCTATTTTATATTTTCATTGAGACATATTACGCCTCAGATATCTAGAAATGTTAAACATATGTTAAATAATGTTAAATAATGTATTTTGAGTATGTAATATGTTTAACAACTGAAGAAAGTAACGCTGAGTGTGTAGTAATGTGTCGTAAAGGTAGCAAAATGTAAACAAAGTAGTATTTTGACATCCATACAAAATACTTATTTAGTATGTAGTTCTACTGTTTACTATATACCAATTGTTCTCTATTACAGTTGAATATCCGAAGCACTCATGTTCTTGGTATGTGCTCGTTGTTTAAATTGCATATTTTTGTGAAAAAGATGAACCTAATGCATTAATTGACAAAGTAATGTCATGTCTGAAATTCTGAATTGTTTGTCTGTTGCGACAAAGATTGAAATGTCTGGTCGAAGGAAAATAAATTGGTTAACAAGTAAAAATGAAATGATTGGTATACTTTAAATAAATTCAAGACAAGACAGAGGTAAAGAGAAATATCTCCGTTGCGCCGAGAATATGTCCATTTAAATATTGGTGCGAATTGTTCGAATGATTTTGAGGACGAATTGTTCTGTTTTTTTACAAATAGCAAAAATATGTCTGTAATATCAAATAATAGATATGAATTAATTGTAAAATCTAAGTAATTCTTAGTTGCGTATTGTTTACTTATATATAAAAGATTTAACTACTAGATTAAACACAAGATTGCATATTTACATGGAATTTAGGTATAGAACCACTAAATGTAATAAAAAGTCTAGGCTAAAAAGGATTCCTTCAAAATAACCTATTGCAAATATTTGTGATACATTTTAAAACAAACATACATTTTTACTCTGTTAATCTGTTTTATAACTTAAATGTTGATTATTTTCATGAATAAGCATACATTTCGCCGCCTGTTTTGCAAAAAATATTTCTGTTGCACCCGTAGCGCCAACAATTATCCCTTGCGTATTTTAGTCATACCCCTTGTTCCCTGTCCGAATTTGGTTCCCGTCATAAGAATATAGACAAATATATAGAATTAGATAATGATAAAAAGAATATGATATTCAAACATGGTATCATTTCAGTTAAACGTTTATTCTAATTCCTTAAAGCTCGGTGGCATGTTGTACACCAGAAAAGCTATACATTTGTATTTATTAGAAAATTTGAAAACAGTGTGTCTTTGTTTAAACAAAAAATACACAAAAGCAAAACTAAAATATTCCCCATTGCTGAAAAGACGAATGCATATCTTACGCGTGCACGCGGCGTCTAACAAAGCTAAAGAAGCAATTTCATCTTTTGGAAACCGTCACAAGATGAAAAAATATAAAGTTTTTGTGACATAATTATGATAACATTTCTGAGGCATAATAGGCTTTGAAAAATACATAATTAATTACAATTCACAATTCACCCTAATTCACTATCATAGGAACTACACATTTTATTTATTGCAGAAAGAGAGGCTGTGTAATACCTGAGTTTTCATATCTGGCTCAAGAGCACTTGGCGTATGTTACAGTAGATATAAGCAGATTTATCAACCGTTTGAGTAACATATGATATAAGACTACAACCTCATTAATAAGAGATAACATTTCAAAAGATCTTGCGAAACAATAAATAATCCTACAAACTAGTCATTTTCAAATCCTTGTGCATCTGGTTTTTCGTAATTATCATAATTCGGTTAAAAGTTGAGCCACTTATTTTATTTATGTTACCGGTATTTAATTTTCATAAATACTGCGGCGTTTAACAATGACCATTTTGATATGGAAATTGCAAAATAAGTCTCATGCAAATCATTTTATTACAGCTTTCGCCATTTTACTCGTTCAATGTGCACTAAAACTCAACCATACAATAAGTCTAGTGTATACCATTAATAACTCTTGATCGGGTTATAACAAGGCAAAATGAACAAAATTCATTTATAGAAGGTATGAACAAAAAGTTCTCCGAGCCATTACTCTGACATTTACACACGATACGTCGATACCGATATCTTATTGAAGATCACAGAACGAGTTAAACGCGGTTTTACACATATTAAGTAACATAAAACACAATTTGATCAGTAGAGGGGTGTGTCATTTAGACCAAATGGAGAAAGTTGAAATCAGAGCCGTCGTTATGTACCTCTGTAAGAAAGGGATGTCCCCCAAGGAAATCCTTGAAGACTTCATAGATACCATTTGGAAGGAGTCCCCTTCCTATAGCACTGTGAAAATATGGGCTTATGAATTTAAGGGGGGCAGGGAGAGCATTGGAGATGATGAGATGGGTCCCCAGACAGTTGACTGACGACCAGAAACGGACCAGGCTATTCATTTCAAGATATCTTTTGTCTCGCTACGAGGATGAACCTGATTTTATCTACCGGATCGTAACTCAGGATGAAACATGGGTCTATCACTTCTATCCAGAATCCAAAAAATAGAGCATGCAGTGGAAGCACCTTTGCTCACCCGCTCCAAAGAAATTCAAGCATGGAAGATGATGGCTTCAATTTTTTGGGATAGTCATGGGATTATCATGATTGACTATCTTGAGCAAGGTCGTACCATAAACGGTACGTACTATGCAGACGAATGGAGACGTCTGCGTCAAGAAATCGCGCGTAAATGGAGGGACAAACTGACTCAAGGCGTTCTGCTCCTACACGACAATGCGCCAGCTCACACATCCCAAGTTGCGATGGCTGCTGCAACTGACTGCGGATTTGAAATTCTTTACAATCCCCCATATTCTCCGGACTTGGCGCCTTCTAACTTGTACCTGTTTCCAAAACTGAAAACCAAGCTTCGTGGTAGACGTTTTGGAAGCAATGAAGGTGTCATGGAGGCGATCAATGAGTTCTTTTTAGGACAAAAATAGAGAGTTCAATTTTGAAGGGTTAAACAAGTTGGAGCACAGGTGGGAAAAGTGCATTGATGTATAGGGCGATTATATTGAAAAGTAAGATCATTACTTGGGTTCTCTGCCGGAAGTACATCGGGCTAAGAACTTTTTTTATCAACCCTCGTATACATGTTCTGTAAGATGCATTTTAGTTGTAAATCTCATAATAGATATGCAGTGGGAATCCTGTGGTTTATGTACGTCTATGTTCCTAAGACCATTATACACTCCATGTTCATAGACAAATCAAACTTCATATATCCTCCAGACATTTCACCGAGAGAAAATCAATATCTTGAAACTAATATAATTTTGGTTTATACGTTGGCATAAATGGGACAAATGAAATATTTTATTAACGACGGGCTTTAAGCCTTACGCACCGATCACCACCAAATAAATCCAAAAGAAAATCAATTACCGTTAAATCGTTATAAAAGAATAGTATAAAATCTACGATGGCATGAGGGAGATGTTTATTATGTTTATGTTAATATTTATTACTATGTGCACATCCGAATACTATTACGTAAAAGAGAAATTGGGTCGCGTTTGTCCCCGTGATAGCATGACTTTTAGGTAAATTATAGCTATCAAGTGATCAAAGATTTCATGCCACCGTAGATTTAATATAAGGATAGAGTGGTTATTGATTTAATATAAGGATATAGTGGTTATTGATTTATTGTTGGGATATAGTGGTTAATGAATTAATATAAGAATATAGTTGTTATTGATTTAATATAAGGATATAGTGGTTATTAATTTAATATCAGGATATAGTGGTTATTGATTAATATAAGGATATATTGGTTATTAATTTAATGTTAGGATATAGTGGTTATTGAATTAATATAAGAATATAGTGGTTATTGATTTAATATAAGGATATAGTGGTTATTAATTTAATATAAGGATAGAGTGGTTATTGATTTAAGGTAAGTATAAAGAGGTTATTGATTTATTGTTAGGATATAGTGGTTATTGAATTAATATAAGAATATAGTGGTTATTGATTTAATATCAGGATATAGTGATTATTTATTTAATATAAGGATATAGTGGTTATTAATTTAATATCAGGATATAGTGGTTATTGATTAATATAAGAATATAGTGGTTATTAATTTAATATCAGGATATAGTGGTTATTGATTAATATAAGGATATAGTGGTTATTGATTTAAGGTAAGAATAAAGTGGTTATTGATTTAATGTAAGGATATAGTGGTTATTGATTTATTGTAAGGACATAGTGGTTATTGAATTAATATAAGAATATAGTGGTTATTGATATAATATAAGGATATAGTGGTTATTAATTTAATATCATGATATAGTGGTTATTGATTAATATAAGGATATAGTGGTTATTAATTTAATATCAGGATATAGTGGTTATTGATTAATATAAGGATATAGTGGTTATTAATTTAATATCAGGATATAGTGGTTATTGATTAATATAAGGATATAGTGGTTATTAATTTAATATCAGGATATAGTGGTTATTGATTAATATAAGGATATAGTGGTTATTGATTTAAGGTAAGAATAAAGTGGTTATTGATTTAATGTAAGGATATTGTGGTTATTGATTTAATATAAGAATAAAGTGGTTATTGATTTAATGAAAGGATATAGTGGTAATTGATTTAATATAAGGATAGAGTGGTTATTGATTAATATAAGGATATAGTGGTTATTGATTTATTGTAAGGATATAGTGGTTATTGAATTAATATAAGAATATAGTGGTTATTGATTTAATATAAGGATATAGTGGTTATTAATTTAATATCAGGATATAGTGGTTATTGATTAATATAAGGATATAGTGGTTATTAATTTAATATCAGGATATTGTGGTTATTGATTAATATAAGGATATAGTGGTTATTGATTTAATGTCAGGATATAGTGGTTATTGAATTAATATAAGAATATAGTGGTTATTGATTAAATATAAGAATATAGTGGTTATTGATTTAATAAAAGGATATAGTGGTTATTGATTTAAGGTAAGAATAAAGTGGTTATTGATTTAATGTAAGGATATTGTGGTTATTGATTTAATATTAGAATATAGTGATTATTTATTTAATATAAGGATAAAGTGGTTATTGATTTAATATAAAAATATAGTGGTTATTGATTTAATGTTAGGATATAGTGGTTATTGAATTTCTTTTGGATTCATTTGATGGTGATCCGTAATAATCATTATTCCAATCATTTCTTTCAGATATCGTGTCAAAATTTCATTTCATAAAGAATATGACTTTTTGCATAAAGCGTATCTAGAACAATACTTCATGTTTTCGTTTTATTGAATCTTTGATACATGTAATATAATATATTATTTATTCAACATAATTTACATTACGAGTACATCATTTACAATATCTTGATCTATTTTCGAGATATTGACCGGCGTCACGACATATCAATATCATATAAAATATGAGATATCTTGACTTACTTGATTCAACCAAAGCTTATATGAACTTTAAGGAAAAAAAATTCTTTATTCTAAACCACGCAATATGTGTAAAACTCAAATGCATACCTGTAATAACCAGAGCTGCATCAGTACTAGGGGTGTAGTACTTAAGTACCAGTACCAGTACTTACCAAGTTATGCAGTACCAATACCAGTACCAGTACTAGATTTTAGCTTGGTGCTGCAGTACCAGTACTTTTTTGGGGGAAGTAATTAAGTATCAGTACCATTACTTTTATATATTCATCCAAGTTTGATTATATACACAGTGTCAAACAAAAAAATTGCAAACATTATTCAGTAAAGAAATGTTAAAAGCATTGTACTATGCTTGATACAAATAAACTTTTCGTATTCGTATTCGCAGTAAAGAAATAAAATCATTAGTTACTTATTACACTTTTACAACTTTTATGATTTAACATTTTATGATATAAACAGTATTTACAACATAAATTCATGTCATTAGACGCCGCTTGCAAGCGGCGTCTAGTAGATATGCATTTGTCCATACAGCAATGGGGGAAATTTTAGACTTGATTTTGTGGGGTATTTTTTGTTTTAATAAAATCACAATGTTTCCAAATTTTCTAATAAAAATAGCTTTTCTGATGTACAACATTTCACAGAGCTTAAAGGGATTAGAATAAACGTTTAACTGAAGTGATAGTGCCATGTTTGAAAATCATATTCTTTTTATCATTATCTAATTTTATCTACATAATAAATAACGTGCCAATGAGCCAGTCTATAGTCGATCGTTCTAAAACTTAACCGTTGAGAGAGGTAACGACTGAGGGCCTGAGGCAGTGTCACTTCTCTTCATTTGCTCCGCCTGTGTTGAAGTTCGATCCCGCTTTAAATTGTCGCCAAGTTTAATATGACGCTCTGTAGCTATGCTTGCATTTATTCTTCGTTGACGGGGCGGAAGACAACTTTGATCAATATCACTTGTGGAATCATTTAATTACAAGTTACAAAGCCTAAACAACGCCCACTATCAAAGAGGCGGTTCTCCCTCAACCGTTAAGAAAGTACACCGGTTACGCTACGGTCAGTAAGAGGAGATCACTGCAGAACAGTTCGTCCTCAAAATCATTCGAACATTATGCAATTCGTACCAATATTTAAATGGACATATTCTCGGCACATATTGTCTTTTTTAAGTATACCAATTTCAATTTTACTTATTATCCAAATTATTTTGCAGACTTTTCAATCTTTGTCGCAACAGACAAACATTTAAGAATTTCAGACATGGCATTACTTTGTAAATTTATGCATTAGGTTCTACTTTTTCACAAAAATAAAATAATACATGGAATTTACAGCTTTACTTATTGAGAAAAATTGGTGACATTTTTATCAAAACCAAAACTACTGCCTTGTAGTGCAGTAGCAGTACCACTTTATAAGACGGTAATGCAGTACTATAGTACCAGTAGTAGCAACATTTTGTAAGAGTAATTCAGTTTCAGTACCAGTACTTGCAAAACCACTGCAGTACGTACTGCAGTACCAGTATCAGAACCAGTAATGCAGCTCTGGTAATAACATGTAAAAAATATGTTTGTTTTCGCGAATCAGATTAAATTTCACTCCAAGTTTATCACAGAATGACAGGGAGTTGTGTTCAAATCAATAAGATCAACTTTACAACTATAATTTATGTCTGTCTAGCGTGGAGTAAAAAGCTGTATTGACTTTCTTCCGCTTAGATATTTTCTAGATATTTTTGGAGACAAATAACATAGTATGTGTTTTCTTTGTATTTTCCCTTGCTACTGTGTTGTGATATTTTCTGTAAGATTCAATAAAAATGTTCTGTCTAACACTGATGTGCTATTTGCATTCTTGTGGGAAATATCGTATATTGGCATTTCGAAAAATTCCTTTTTAACACAAATAATATAATGCAGTATCAAAATGTGATATATCGTCAGCATTTTATAAAAATGGAGTCTGTCTCATATTTACATACAGATTTCTATAATGTTCACAAAATATTTTTTGTAGTTATGTCGCCAAAAGCTATTATTTATGATATTTAGGAACCGAGAATCCTGTACTTTCAATTTCAGTTATGAAGTTATTATACAAAACAACCGTATTCAATTATTAATTATATGACAAATTCAATACGAGTTAATTGTACTATTTTAAGTCTTAGACTAATTTTTTCTGCAGATATTTAAATCGTCTGGAATATGGCTTTGTTACAGATTCATAAAGCTATAACTAAGTTCAAATGTTAGCCGTGGGCAAAATTATTTAAACAAGTTTACTGAAATATAGCTATGGAAACCAAATTAAACAACTATTCGCCGCCCTATTAAAGAGTTTATAAAATAAATGAAAAAGTATATAAGGTGCAAAAATAAATACTAATTTGAATTGTTTAGCAATGCATACATGTTGCAAAATATACACATATATACAAGTTGGTTAGCATCATTGTGTAGCCTATAACATGAACCTTCAAAGAATAAAGCACATGTCCCCGTATAACTTACCTCTGATGATATAATCCATCATGTAATTTTACAATTTCTTCACGAATGTCGATTCCAAAATCATCTTCTTCTGACAAAGATAATCTTTTATTTTTTTGAAGCAATCTGTCTTTAGCTTTGTCATTATCAGGCCATATATCGACATTTTCAAGAACTTCTCTCCCGTAACTTCTTGAATAAACTACTGCCGCGTGTAGGTGTGATTGTTGCGGCTTTGGTCTTTTTGTAACATGATGTTTCTTTAATGGGTAGTATGTGCCTTTATGTTTCTTAAATTTTGTATATAAGATAGGTGAACCCGTCGCTGTCTTAAATATTTTAGATTCATGCTTTTTGTCTTGTAACATATTTCTATAGATTGCTTTCATCTTATGTTTCTTCATTTGCTTATACATAACACACACATTTACCATCAACAAAGTTCAAATTAACGTCTTGCATTCTCTAAATAATCATCAAATGCTCGAAATATCCAAATGAATATTACAACAATTTGTTCAAATAACTTTATAAAAACTGAATGTATCCGCTAGTATAATATATTTAATCTTCCGATATTCTGTTAGCAATTAACAGTTCGTTTGTTTGTATTTTGTTATAACTCCAAACAAAATTTAACTTGGTCTTAGTAATATTTTTAATCGACTGGTGACAAGTATTCCTGTGCATTTTGCAGGATACTGAAACCAAATACACGAAATAAAAAAATGTGTAGCTGTATCAAATATTCTCCGGTTGCAACATTCCAATGATTGATCTATCCAAATGCATTAACAAATGGCTCCATGTGTATCGAAATCTCGATAATGATCAGAAACGCAATAGATTTTCAGTCAGTTTTTTATTCAGAGTCTCAGCATTATAAAGTTTTAGTTTGTACGAGTCCAGATTTTTTTTTCATATCAGAATCTTATCTTATTTCCAAACAATACCCACACACAGAATTTTGGGATAGCTCTTTTGTTTTCATCGTTATAGATTTTTTAATATTTTACAATATTTTCCTAGTGAACTGAATGTGGATACTTAACTATCATGTGAGTCCAAATTATTTGGCATAAACAGAAATGTTCGTTATCAAAGACGCATTCAGACATCAAATGTATTCCACAATAAAGCTCATTGACATTGCCTTTGAAGAAATTTATAATTCATAACTGCAATATTTCCGCTGATTAAATTCAAGACATTTGTACACTGCATGTATTTATATTATAATTATTAGGAGCTTTAGTTCTGAAATATATCAAAATGTTCAACGAGTAATTTTTTGCTGCTTAAATATATATAATTGTTATTAGCAAACTGTTTCTCGGGTTATCATCAAATCTAAGAAACATGAAATATCCATTGTGCATGTTTTAAAATAATTACCACGAATGATAATTATGGGTAGTTTCTATGAAACCAGCTTAATCTAAAATATCAAATTTCTATCCATTATAAAGCTCAAATGTGAGTTCTGTTTTTTTGACATGGAAATTTACAGTTAATCAGGTGATCCCATTTCAAATGAGAAAACAGCCAGATATTTTCATTAACTAACCTTTAACATTGTTTTTATTCTAGCCTTTTAAGTATTCAGTAATTCACATCTAAGTATTATAAGCAATGTCTAAATGAATTTTTCAAATATAATTTACTATTACGTTACGAAATTTGCTTAAAAGCAACGTACAAAATCTTTATAATTTTGTAGAAAATTTATCAAAATATGAACTCAATGCAACCAAACAATATTTAAAAGCGGACAATAATTTATATCACAAATGAATTGATTGAACAAAACTTCTTCCTGCAAAATACAATAAATTTTTCAACAGCATTATTTGATGTGATTGCATCTGTATCTTAACATGTGCAAAATGCAAAATAAATTGTAACAAAAATGTTCATACAAAAGAAAAAAATCTATTTTGATATGGAAATAAGCATACATGTTTTAATCATCAGCAATCTTAGATACATTTATAAAAACATGTTGAGAGAGTAGATTAAATTCAATTGCAATATGATTATACAAACTGTAAAGATGTCACGTTTATATTTGACAAATAATATAGAATTTAATATAATATTATAGTATTGAATTTCATGTAAAGATGGAGAGTGAACAACAGTGGTTTAAGAAAATATTACTGTTACTTATAAAACAATTTGGTTAAGAGTATAAAAATATTTAATACAACAAATAAATTGGATTTTAAACATAAATTTGTTAAAAAAACATCAAAGTTCAGTTGTTAGTACTAACAATAGTGTTCCTGATTTTAACTGATTCTCTCAAATATTTAGCTAGATTTCTATCGGTTCAAAAGTATAATTTCATTATAAGAGAAAATCAGTCTTTTATAAAATATATCGTTTTACAACATAAACAATATCTTTCACTCCGTAGGATTCGATTTTGCCCATATCTACCCGTTTGTATCCTTAGTGTATTTGCAGACATTCTAATTCTTGTGACGTAAAATCTAAAATTTTTGGATATATGTAAAGGAATATAATTCTTTACAAATCAATTTTTATTAAGTTCTAAAACAGAATTATTTTCTACAGGTAAATGCCATATTTGTATATAATTATCAATAACTTTTAAATATTTTTTGAAATGATTCACCATCTGCCATATATTATTTTCAAAAAAGTATTCGGATAAACCATATATATCCAGCATTTCTTAAGCATTTGGCACCCATTTCCTTTTACCTTTATAACAATCAGATAAACTTTATTTATATATTTTCAGTAAAATTATATTTTCAGTATTTATCAATTTGCACCAAAAATTTAATTAGTCATACGTATCTACGAGTATTTATATATACAATGGGTAACGGCCGAGTTCGCCGTATATACTGGCATTGCTTGTGTTGGCTCTAACATAAAACATTCTTTACAAAATTTCAAGTGAATACGCTCAATATCTTTTTATTTGCTATAACCCCATACTTCTGATGCATATGATATGATTGAGGAAAGAATTTAATAATTGGTTTAAATCCATGTCTTTACAATTTATCAATAATGTGTTCATTGCTTTTAAAGCTTTGCTCGTGAAATGTCCATTATTCAGAGGATGCCTGAATAGCTTTAAACTGTACCGAGGTAGTGATCTACTACTTCTGTTAATATAATATTATATAAGAAATTAATTTTTCACAAAATAAATGTGCTTAAAGCAACATTAAACCACAGCGACTCTAAACTACTTTCTATCCTTATTTCATACAATAAACCAATAATAACAGTTTTCGACATCTTCTGAACTCAAGTGTCATGCCATAGAGCATTCAAGCAGATAATAACAACAAATTTGTAATCTAGGTAGGTGTTGACTTTTAACATCAGTCGTCTCAAAAATTTTAATTTTTGTTTTGTTTTTTTTAGATATTTTTCAACGAACTGGATTTAGTTTCTCGTGAATTTCATACACACAATGCTATTTGAGAACATTTAGCTTTACACACATTTGCTTTCAACAGGTTAAGTTAAAGACAACACAGTCCTGACTAGGGTGATAACTGAGCAATTGAAAAAAAAAGAAACTGAACCTCAAATTACTTAAAAAATACTTACTTTTGATATTTATAATCTTCAAGATTTGCTGTTTCATATGAAACTTCAGTAGCTTCGTCATCAGTTAAAGATAATCCGTTTATTGTGTCAAGTAACTTATCGGTAGGTGTATTACAATCAGGCCAAATGTCTACATTTTCAAAGACTTCCCTTCCATAACTTTTTGAATAAACAACAGACGGGTGTTTGTATGAATTTTGTGGCTGCTGTCGTATTGTTACGTGGTGTTTAGTTAAAGGATAATACATTCCTTTGTGTTTCCAACGTTTGATGTACAATATAGGTGATCCAGCAGCTGTTTTGAATCGTTTAAAGTCTACATATTTATCCGGACCCTTTTCTCTGAAAAATAACTTCTTCGTCTGTTTCTTCATTTGTTTATTCATTTATTGTTTGTTTTGAAACAAGACTTCTTGACTTAATAAAAGTTATTAACGCCTTGATGACATTCACTGTAAAATTATTCCAAAATGAAATATAATCTCTCCTTTGAAAGAACAGTTTTAGATTAAAACTGAAACGTATTATATATTTCTTTTGTTATATTTTCATATATTCCAATAATAACATGTTGAAACGTCAATTAATAGTTTCTAAAATAGTTTGTTATAAACATATCCCTAGTAATGCCACCTTTATACAGATACGTGTTTCATTGAAGAAGAAATTCAACCAGACTAATAACAATCAAGTGAATGTTCGATAAAATGTATTCAGGATTGATAGACGATTTATCACATGGCAATTAATTAAGTACAGTGCTCTCAATTACATTGGAATTTTGTCTGACTTACATCAATGTTATGCACTCTTCCCCACAATTGATACACATATTGTTTTTGAAAGAAATAAAAAAAAAAATTGCAATTTTTTTTTTTGCATTTTAATTTCTCCTGTTCAAACTTGCTTTTAATGACTGTCATATAATCCTGCACACTTATTCAAAGATAGTTTAAAATAGTAGAAATATATGAATTTCGTCAAATGTGTGAAGTTGACAGCCTGGCGGCCCAGCGGCCTAACAGCCTAAAATTTAATGTTGTAAAAGTTTGGAAGTGAATTTAAAAACGACTCTTAATTAACTTTTAAAGACATATCTTATCATTTAACAGTTATATAAAAGAAAAACAATCACATTTAGAAAGTGTTTTTTTTTTCTCTAGCGATCTGTCAGCCGTATATTTTACAGTTGTAGTATTGTTATAAATATAATAAAGACAGGACTTTATGAAGGTTTTAGACTATCTTTGATATTTAAAAAGGTATATAAAAAGAAAGAAAAACACATTTACTGGTTAGTGTTCATGTTTAATGGCACAAAATACAAAAGTTTATAGAGAGACTAAGCTTGCAGCTTTTGGGTGAGTGGAAGAAGATCTAATATGCCCCTCTTTCAATTTTTTAGGAAAATCAAAGGACAATTGCCAGCTACACAGCAGTGTAGCTTACTAACATAAAATAATTCGATCCACTTAGGATTCGAGAACCAATGTGAGCTTCTATCAATCAAAATGCAATATAAATTTATAGCACTTATCATGATATTGAACGATATCAGGTATTGCTGTTATCATATCATCGAATCGAACTCGTGGTTAAATTATTCAAGCGTTTTTCCCTGTTATGGCATTGTAATGCTGTTTTGTTACCAAGACAGCACAATACCACGATGACCCACATGAAGCACCGTAGTTATAGGAAATATTTTAACAGTTTTGAACAGTTGAACAGTTTATTTGAAAATGCTGGGCCTCATAGAGGCATCAGTCACATATACAATAATATATACATATATTATGACATATAAAGAGATATCCACGAAATATGCTGATGTATTACATGGCAAATATAAATCAAAAATGAAAGTGTTACATTATGAAAATAAGCTTAGTTATCAGTTACTTAAATGCTGAAATAATTTTTTTTACAGAATACTGCAAGTTTTAACAATATACTCCTATCTGTGCTATTCATTAACATAGAAAACTTGATTGAATTAACATTAGTACTATACTCTCTCTAGTAATATATTTTTTTCTATCAGTATTAAAGAATTGACAATTAAATAAATAATGATATTCATCACTAAGTGAGCTATTATTGCATAAATTACACACTCTTAATTCTCTTGGTATATTACAAAATCTACCAGACTCAATAGGCATTTTATGGTTCATACATCTAAAGCGCAATAGTACCAAAGCTAAATGAGATGGTAAAATATCTAAAAACTTTTCAAATCTGAATTCACTTTTGTACATTCTATAATTCAGACATTTACTCGATTGTGACATTTCACTATGCCAATTTTGAATGAACTGATCTTTCAGTCTATTTTTAACAATTTTCTTAAACAATGGAAGAGAAGTGGCAACATTATTAATCCAAAAATTTGAATAAACCCAGTGAATCTAGTAATTTACAAAACACTATTCATCCATGGGAGTTTCAACACATTTCTACAATACAAAGAGTGTGACATATCATACAATATATGGCTTATTGATTCCTGTTTGCTACTTAAAATCTTATTCCAAAAGCACAAAAACTCTACTTTTTATATGAATAGATAAAGGTAATATCCCTAAATCTCCATAAAGCATACAATTTGGAGTACTTTGTTTCAAATTTAATATGAGTTTATAAAATTTTAATTGAAATCTTATCAATGATATTCACATTTTCAATTCCCCACACTTCGCTACCATATAACAATATAGGTGCTACCATGCTATCAAATAAAATGAATTTGCATACTGATAGGCAAATCCAATTTTCTAGCCTTAACTATAATTGAAAACATAGCCTTCCTTGCCTGTTCTAATAAATGATTCTTTGTTTTAGCAAATTTACCATTATAAGAGAACTTAACACCCAGATATGAAAAATCATCAACAATTTCTAGCAAATTACCTTCAAAACTAAAGGCTGGAATATTACATAAACCTCTTTTACTTTTACAAAAAACAACAATTTTAGTTTTACTAGGATTAACTTGTAAATGCCATAATTGACAATAATTTGACATTGCATCTAGTGCTTTTTGCAGTTCTTCAGCAGATTCAGCAAATATGACAGTGTCATCAGCATATAAAAGAATATACAATTTAAAATACATTTCAACATCAGAATCACTCAGGTATCATTTACAATGTTTGATAGTAGATCAGACCATTAAAATGTTGTGACAGGAAATAGTTTAAATCATTTAAAAATAAAGAAAACAATATGGGAGATAATTTTTCACCCTGACGAACGCCTGTATGACTTGTAAAAAAAATCCGACATATGACTAAAAGAATTAATTTTAACACAAGATTTAGCTTGTAAATACATGTTATAAATGATCTTTATACATTTACCATCAACATTATTGCTAATTAATTTCTGCCAAAGTGCAGTTCTATTTATGCTATCAAAAGCCTTTCTATAATCAAAAAAAGAACAATATAACTTTTTACCTTTAGACAGATATAAATCAATCAAAGTTTTCAGAGAAAATATATGATCAGTTAGTGCTATACTTTTTCCTAAATCCAGCTTGTTCTTCACAGAGAATATTATTACTTTCTAAAAAATTATTGAGTCTAGAGTTAAGAACATTTGTGAAAAGTTTCCCAAAACAACTAAGTATAGTAATTCCCCTATAATTATCTGGATCGTCTATGTTACCCTTGTTTTTGTATATTGGTAAAATAAATCCCTTTACTCCAAACTTCAGGAAAAATTCCAGAATCTAAAAAATAATATTAAACAAATAACAAAAAACACATCAAACATGCTGTCGGGTACATTCTTCAGATATTCATTCAATACATGATCAAAGGAAGATGGTGCTTTATTGTTTTTCAGTGAAATAATAGCTTTACGTATTTCTAATACAGTAAATGGTTTATCTAATTTAGAGTTATTTGACGAGACATTAGTTATATCAAAGTCATCAATGTCAACTTGAGTGTCAACCTCATTCAATTTACTAAAATGATCAAAAAAAGCCTCAGTTGTTACTTTGTTAATAACTTCCTTCCGATCACCTGAATATTTGTTCAATAGACTCCAATAAGATCTAGGATCTTTATTTTTTAAACCTTTAATTTTATCAACAATGCTTTTCTGAAATGCTCTAAACTTTTTCTTAACTTCTTTTTTATACTGTCGGCTACTACAAACTAAACTATCTTTATTTTCTGCAGTAGGGTTCCTGCTATACATGTTTTTATAATTCATATATTGAATACGAGCATTTTTACAATCACTATCAAACCAAATTTTATTGTTTTTCTTAGACTTCCTATGATTAACATTTTTCTTTATAAGATCACAACTTACAGCTGCATCGGTTAAAATACCAGACACTTTACCAGTCAAATGGTTAACAACATTTACATCAAAATGACGATTTTCACAAACCTCTTTAAGCTCATCCAATAAATTTGATACAGCTGTGCTATCGAACTTATGCTTATAACTAGCACTTAAATTAGAACTCCACACAGGCCTATAACAAACATCATCTTTAGATTTGATACTTGCATCCATAACATTACAATCTGGTATAATGTTCAAGTTAAAAAACAAAATTCCAATGCACAATGCACATCAGATAAAATTGGATCAAATTGCAAAACATTAAAATATGTTATACAAGGGAACAAAATTCCTGACATAAGCAAATAATCAATCAAGCTACCATTACCTTTATTACATGTGTTTCTACCAATATATGCATCATTACCACATCTACCATTACCAATAAAGATATTGCAGATTTACACAACTGAATAAGTCTCTGGCCATAATTATTACATTTGCTGTCACAAGAAAAACGTTCAACAGGGAAACCAAGTTCATCAAGGTTATTCATAACTATATGTTGCATGGTAATATCATCAAAATTTTCATTAATTACATACTTATCAAAGTCAACAAAATCACTCAAGGAACCAGTTCTTGCATTGAAATCACCAAAAATACAGAATAAACAGTTTGCAAATTTGATTTTCAAATCAATAATACAACTTTCTAAGCTATCAAATAATTCAAGAGAGCTATAATGAGATCCTTCAGGAGGAATATAAACATTTCCAAAGATGACATCAGAATCTTTGCATTTTAAAAATAAAAAATTCTCAGAGCTACAATCTAACACAGTTAACTTTGTGGCTAAAGATTTCTTGATAAAAACTCCCGCTCCCCCGATTTATTACGGCATTTATCTCGAAATTTGTGAAAGAAAACATAGTCTTTCATACAAACAGTGTCATATGCATCTAATTTAGTTTCAGAAACAAAAAAATATATCGTATTTTTTCAACAAAATTAATGAAGTCTGGAATTACAAGTTTAGATCTAAGCCCACATACATTTATAGAACAACATTTTGTAATATTAGAAATATTAGACATACAATATACATGATCATGTGAAATATCATCATAATTATTAAAAGAATTAAGCATACTTAAATCACTAGAGTTAACAAGTGATGATTTTAACTGACTTGAGTAACTTGTACTCGAACAAGGTTGAATATTTATTAAACACTGATCTATATGACTAGAATTATCATTGTTCCACTGATTTTGATTCACTTGGCCCAAGTCACTGTTATTCGGTAACTGTTTATCATCATGATTACTGTCAGCAGATACACACATATTAACTTGATTAGAGTCATATTTTGAGTTCATACTACATGCCCCTATATCACTATTATGGTAATAAAAATCAACGTGCGATAACTGTTTATTAATGTTGTCATTTTTACTACAAGATAACTTGTTTCCATCATCACCCTGGTTAGAAACTATATCAACTGAAATAAACTTATTGGAATCGTTACTTGTTGAACAGACTTGACCACCGGTCAAGTTATAACTAGAACAAAAATTAAATGAAGTTGAACTAATAGGGTCATTTATTCCCAAACATAACTGGTTACGAGTAGACTGAGCCTCTGCGTATTCCTATTCATATGCTTCAAGACCAAGTTTTCTAAAGTCAATTGGCAGCTCTATCTTAAAAAGATCATCTGGTGAAGAGATTACTTCATCTTTATTCTTGAATAAACAATGAATGTTACCATCACGGGTGTAAAGTTTAGAAACTTTCCCCGATTCCTTGATATAATCCTTTAGACGTAGCCTCAACGGTGTTAGATCATCAGATATGAACACTCCCTTGTACGTTTGGCTGATTGATAAACGTTTCTTTATTGAAAAACAACACATCAGCTTGTTACGTGATACAAATCTAACAATATGATGCGCGGTTTCTTCCCTTTAATCGGATGACAGGTACTGATATCTGCAGCAGAGAATGGAGTATAAGATTCATCCAATCCTTCTTCTAAGTTGTTGGAGACACTCAAATTTATTTCCGACTCATCGACAACACTACCATTGCTATGTCTCCTCGTCATATGTTTCCCTGTAGACGTTTCGATGTCCTTGCATTTGGCATCAAGTCTAGCGATGTGATTAAACATAGAAATTACCGTTTCAGTAAGCGATTTTCCCTGATCAATAGCTAAACCAAATAATCTCACGTTCTCCCTTCTTGAGTACTGATTTAGTTTGTCAATTTCATAACGGTTAACTCTAACAGCACATTTTACTTTTACAAAGTCAGCAGCTAACACACATTTATCCACTGATTCCTGAAGTTTTTCAAGACTACCTTCTAACCTCTTCCCCACTGCCTCAACAAGAGCCTCCATATCGTCTATATAAACGCCTTTTGGGCTCATGCCCCCTCCATCTTTTTTCCTGCCTCGACCCGCCATGTGACTTCGCGAAAACAGGTGATTCTGGAAATTAGCACAAATAACCTGTATCTCAAACTATATATATGTCTCTGTAAGCGAAAGCACACTTCAACTCACGTGTGATAACGTTTAAATACAATTTCAAGTTTACATCAATAAATAATACGTTGACCAGCAATAAAACACACGTGGATCTCTGGATGTAGATCGTTCCCCCCCTTTATACTTTCCAGATATACGCGTATGACGGTGGCATAAAAGTGACATTTGCAAATTTTTTATATTTTTTGTTTTTGAAACTTTTTTTTTGTTTTTTCGCACATTTTTTTTTTTTTTTGTTTTTGAACTTTTTTTTGTTTTTGTTTTTCGTACATATTTTTTTTTTAGTTTTGCGTACATATTTTATTTTTGTTTTGAATACATATTTTTAAGCCAATCAAAACAGTTACACCTTATAGAAATAGTTATCTCCCATAGTATAAATTACGCCATTTCCTTGTTCAAAAATGGATAACACACATGAAGTTACTTCCCTTAGTATGAAATAAGCCGTTAATTTACCTCGGTATACACGATGGGGTCTCAAATCGAGGAATTTCTACGAAAGCGAGGCGTAGACTCTTCAACACTGGCACGAATGGCCGCGGATAAGGTAACTTGGATTTTTGTTTTGGTTTTACGTCACACCGACACAGTATAGGTCATTCGGCGACGTTCCAGCGAAGACCTCAGGTGCCCTTCCGTGCATTATTTCAGGCACGAACGGGCAATGTTACTTGTTCCGAGGCATATATTATTTTAAATTATTTTAATTATATATAGTAATTGTGGTTTCTAAACCGTTGAGCCACACATAGTGATTAAAAGCAGCTACTCAGTATTCAAAATCTGTGTATACATGTTGTCAATAGCTGTTACCTAGACTTGCTGTCTATCTGATCAAAAGCAGAGAACTATTTTTATGTACATGAAATTCTACACAGAATATTTATTAAGTTTTGTAAGTGATGGCTTTCTTTGAGATAAAATAAACAAGGTATACATGAATTGATAATCAACATTCATACCTTTGGACTCATTTAAATATTATTATTGAAAAATAAATGGGAAAATATATCTATACAGTATGGTAAAAATAAAAAAGTTATGTACGAAAGGGTACATACAACTTTGGTTATAATTTTACTATTGTTAAAAGTTTTTTCTTATAAAGTCATACGCTAGAATTGAGGTTACTAATGTAATAGAAAATGCTACTTCTAAAAAAGACAACAGCCAGAATTTGGTCTGTATTAGTATTAAGTCGTATCAAAATTTCTATTAGATGTTGACTTAAAAATTTGAAAGTGGTATGGTAGCAGCTTAACTGTAATTTACTGTCAATGTTACTCATTCCTATGCAAATTGGAATTCCCTCAGTAAAATTTATTTGTCGTTGAATATAGTCTTGTCAATAGTTTTTACTTCCTTGAAGAATATTTAACCTCAGACAGTAAGTAACCTGGTGATTTTTTTATTTATTATTTTTATTTTTTTAGGTTCTTTTTCTTGGAAATGTGGTATCTACAACGTTTCAAAACTTATATGCCTATAATCATTTAAAGTCCGCTGATGTTGATTGAATAAAAGCATAGAATGGCAATCATGCAAGTGAATTAAAAACGTTTGGTGAATAACTTAACACCTAAAAGGTGTGGTAAACGGATACATGTTCTTGTTTCCTCATTGTCGCTGACGGTAAATACCGAAAATGAGCGGATAAATACGTTTATTTACGATGATGTAGTGGGCGGGGAAATGGGCGGAGCGTATTTTATCTCCTATTGAAAAACGTGTTAAGCTGGATTATGCTGATCCGAAACATGATGGTTTGACAATGTAAAGCTAAGAAAGTAACTTCTGTTTTGCCGGCGTATACACGGACAATGAGTATTCCGCCTGTTATGATGAACACTTGGTATTGCTACTATCAGTAAAAAACAGTTAATATTTTGTCTTTTAACAAAATGTACTTTGTTGAAATACATGTTAACATGTAAAATCGGCAAATGCAACATTGGAGTTTACATACAAAAAGATACAATTGTATTTTGTCCGTAAACAAACCATTCCACTCAATCAACAAGGCTGTATTTTTGGCAACGAATAGCCTCCATAATAATCTGCACCGGAAGTAATCTCCGCTTGAAAAATAACGTTCAGTGATCTTCCTTTTAAAGAAATAATATCGGTCTCAGCGGTGTTTATTGACTTTTAGACACCGGTTTGGAGTTTCGATGCGTAGGAATTGGCCACGAAGGCCGTAGGTCTGAGTGGTTAATTTTTTCGCATAAAAACGGCAAAACCGGTGTTAAATAGCCAAAAAACACCGTTTAGACCGATATTTTTTCTTAAATATCATTTAATTTAAGTCGGTAGTGTTATCCTTATTAAAAATATTGTTGATTCTTAAAGAAGAAGGAAAAAATGTGACTATGTTTAGACTTGAATTTTTTAACATTCTGGATTCCTGTCATTTGGAATAAAAACTAACCACACGCATCCGTTTGTTGTTGTTTTTAAATAAAAGTACACCTCTGTTCTAACAAGATAAGTCATAAATATCCTTTTCAATAAAGAGCACCTTCCATAGTAACATGCTAGGCTCGGGTTGAGTTTCTATTATATCTTATCTAACAGTTACAAGTTTTAAGCACAATGTTTTAAGTGCAGAGAGAATTTATTTAACGTCTAGATGAAATACTTGGCATGAATTTCAAAGTAACAAAAGAGATAATAAAAAAGAAACATATGTCTGTATTTCTGCTGAGAAAACACACATTAATTAGGCCTTTTTGTAAATGTTATCATAGCATATCTTTTGCATAATTTATCATGAGCTATCATTACCAGCTACCTCCTGTGTAATTGCTTATGCAGGCGTCACACTGTCCCGAATTTGCCATCAGATGGACACACGAATAAGGAAATGTTCAAATTCGGATGTGATCGTAATAACATCGTGCCATTCGTGAGGGCAGCTTTTGCCGGCTGAATATTACAAGCTCCGGCAGCTACTTCGTGAGCGGTTCCAAAATCTTTGGCATGCCAAAAAATTGCCCGAAGACATTGCGAAGGTTCATATTCGTGTTGAATTCGTATGTCAATTTTGCCCTTCGTAAGGCCGTCGTGAAGCCATCTTGTCAAATCGTGTAGTCTTTGTCTTTTCTTCGTGTGATCATCGGTGCAATCTGACATTTTTAGCCTCAAGAAGACAATACGAGGTAAACACGAAGATTCCCGATTGTCTTAAGAAGGGAACACGACTACGTGAAGCCCCCGCAATACCGTCGTGTCACCATCGTATTTTGGTACGATGTCATCGAGATGGGACCACGATGAGGACGAAGAAAGCAATTTTTAGTGGCTCAAGCGTTGCATGTTTATCATGGTGGACATATAAACGGCTAGACCATCTTCCTCATCTGTCACTCTTGCACATCTCTACAGAGACATCAAAAGCTTCCATTATTTGCAATTAATTTACAATTATTTTCAGTTTATTTCCTGCAGAATTACATGCTTTGATGATGAGTCAACCGAGAAAAAGAAGGCAGCAGCATTGCTACTTTTAAGACACCTTAGAAAACATTATGAGGCCCACAGGCCCACTTTGGGTGGTATGAAAAAGTTTTATCAAATATGATAAACAAGATCAACAAGGAAAGGCAACGTTCAATGAACGCAACCCCCACACAACCAAGCAACAAGAACCAAGTAACACAAAAGTACCCCCCAGAAAAACGGACAGGGCGCAAGGTAGAGCACGGATAGGCTTATCACTTAAATGATACATAAGACGAAATAATGGTAAACGACAAGGAAATCAAAGAAAACAAATCAATGATTGATATATTAAATAAATAAAACTAGGGGCAAAGGGGAAAATACTTACCAAAGACGAGAAAACAACAAGGGATGCCGACAAAAGTGTCACCAAAACAGTATGAAATAACAAAGACATGCATCTGAGGAACAAAGAGGGGCGCCGCCTTGGACCGATCAGCAGCATAGGCACTGCTGGGGAGTTTAAACCGGTTAATAGTGCACTAAACCTCACTCTTAGCCCACCATGTTCCTATAAACGAGACGGTGTAAATAAAATGAATCCCCGCCAAGTAAATTTATAACAGTTGTTATGGTTTCAAAAGGTAAAATAAGTAAAACACCGAGATGTTTATGTAGATACATATAAAGGAATACCCATATGACCATAACAAAAGTATTCAATAATTTAAAGGAAGACAGAGTAACAAAAAATCACCTACAAAGGCCCGACGAAGCAAGGCAGAAGACGAACATTAAGGCAATTCAGTCCCAAAGGGAATAAGAACTGTCCATCATAGAGTATCCCACTTGGTCCGTCAGATGTAATCAAAAGAGGAAAGGACCAATTGTTAAAGTGTTGAACACTAAGCATGCGGTATATCTAAATAAGTATAGTCAAAACCTCTTTTGGTTAAACGTTTAATAATTTTAGTAAAGGCAACAATGACCAAAGATCTTGCGAAGTTTGTAAATAACATCGCCATTAAAATCTTTTTTGAATGACTACTGAATTTTGAGATTAAATCAAAGTTACAATTGTTAAATTTTGTAAAATATCTACGTTTAGTTTAATTTATAATAGCGGCAGCCCTGTTTGAGTAGCTTGCTAGTAATGAAAATATTTAGCTTGTTAAAAACATTCACGTTGCTAAAAGCTCTAGCGAATCTAATTTACTGAGATACATATACCCCGTCAGATGTTGCATGCGGTACGTCTCCATCTAAATGTGGATAGTTTACTAAACCATAATCAAAGTCATCACTTTTATCATAGATTTGTGTGTGAATAGAATTGTTGTTTTTTTGATAGTAATATCAAATACCAAAATAAAGTTTAAACGTAGGTTAATTAGCTCTTAATACTATCTGCAACTGAAATTTGCCGGTTGGTCGTCGGTTGTGTACCACCCGGAGGTGAAGGTCACTTGACGCCTTCTAGACAGGACTGATTTTAAGAAAATATGAATGCTAGAGGCATTTTATAGTACAAGTAATATCTTGAGTGTTTTAACCTTATATGGGTATGCTGAAGACGATGAGGGTGGATACCAAGAAAATAAAATTGACATTGACCTTCAAAAGGTCAATTCAAAATGGCCGCTTAAAATGCTAAAATATGTCATTAAAACTATGATACAATATGATGCAATTAATTATTCTTGTCAAAATCAAATGATTATTCAATATGATCAGATTTTAATGAGATTGGCCACCAAATATAGCGATTATAAGCCTAATGGCTCAATAAACAGTATATACAGTACTGTTTTACTAGCGCTTTAAGGTATAAGACTAAGATTGAAAATGTTTGTTTTCTTGACTTATATCTAACAATAAACTTAGTATATAAATATTACCAAAGAATAAATATTTCGTAATAACAAATTAATATTTCGTAATTACGAAATAATATTTCGTTATAACGAATCAATATTTCGTAATAAGATTCAATATTTCGTAATTAAGATTTTATATTTCGTTAAAACGAAATAATATTTCTAATAGGGAATTATTTATCTCGTAAAAACGAATTCAATTCAGGGAGAAAATGTGGAAAATGTCACTTCAGGTGTTCCGTAATTTTCAACATTATTTGTAGCTATGATTTTTTTTGAAGTTGTTCATTTTGTTTTCATATATTTTGCACTTGTTATGGTATTTATGGTTAAATAAAATTTCATTTTACACACAAACAAACATATATCCTCAAAATACTCCTTATTAGTTCTCGTAAACTTTACCAACGAAATCGAAGTGTAATCTAATATTTCAATTAGTGCTGTAATGTATTCATAATTGACAGGTCAATAAAATAATACTATACAAAATAAGCAATGAGGCTGTGTATACAAACAAATGAACTATTGTTGTTCCAACATGCAAAAGCGGGATTAAGTATGCGCAAAATCATCACAAAATTTTTTTTTCAAGGCGACATGTGACACATTTATCTATTAAATAAAAGATACCACCTTTGTTAAGCATTTTCTCCAGAAACTAACTAAAGACATAATAATTACATAATTGCGCGTATTTAAAAGAAATGAATTCAGGCGGTACAAAATTTTAAGAATATAAGCTTGTAATATGTATATCCTACTTAAAACATTATCATGATCAAAAACTCCTTTTGTAACCCAAATATCTACGACATCTTGGCTCTATCTCAATCTATGAAAGTTGTTTTCTGACAATTTTCTTTACCTCAGGTTTATATATAAAAATGTGTTAATTGAGTGTTGAGCAAACTAGGTTAAAAAATATCCAACTTACAAATTTTCAAATCCTACTTTTTAAGGTATTAGCATCCTAATACATTACCTCCGCTTTGAAGAGTATTCAAATAGGCTAGAACTACTGTTAACTACATTGAAAATGAGGGCCATGGGTTCAATCCCCAGAAGAGTCAACTTTTTTTTTCTTTCTTTTTTTCTTTTAACATTATTTATGTATCTCTCATGTCCCATTTGGAAAGAAAAAAGTGTTTAATTTGGATTTTTTAATTTATATATGTATTTATTGGCTAAATTATGCTAAATCTAGTAATAAATATGGTACCTGATATTTACCTATGATGTCAATTTTTTAGTTCCTGATAGTGCCCATTAGGGTCCTAATACCTTAAGGTAGAACGCGACACTTTGCGAACTTTCGAGTAGCGTCTTGAAAATTGGCATGCAAAAAATTGACCATATTTCTGATTGGATTTCGTTGATTTTATTTCAAAAGTTTCAGCCAATTTTTGTACACATGACGTCAAAGTTGACCATCAAAGCCCGTTTTTGAACATGACGTCGTTGCGTATCCTTGGCAACTGTTACGGGTATTTCAACGCCATTGGCGGACAAAATATCTTAAATCCTACAGCATTCGACGGAAATTATTTTTTCCTTTAAGCAGATATAAAATTTATTGTTTTACGCCGAAAATTGTTTGAGTAATGGAAAGAAAATTGTCAATTTTGTGTAAAATTTGACGTTCAGTTTAGCCGCAATTTTCGGCTTTAAAGCGGCTTATTAAAAAATTCCTGAAATAAATTTTTGATTTTTTCCTTTAAACGTCCTTTAAAATGTATATTTAGTCAAAATATCTAAAAAAAAATTAGGGGGTCACCGACTCAATTTTTTCGGTACACATGATTTTATTTCCCCCACCCCGAGAGTAATTTTGTAACGAAATTCGACGTATGCAGATACGTTTGAGACTTCAAAGTGCGGCAATAATGTTCAGCTTATCAGGAGAATTGTTCTAGAGTTTTACTAATACATATAAAACAACTACAGCAATGTTCCATTGCAAATTCTTAAAATTGTACGAAAAACAAACGATTTTTTTTCTTGTTTTTAAGCATGATTAATAACTTCATAAGGAATTGTAAACAGACGCATGTAAAGAAAATGACGTCAGGCGTTCAACGGCAACGCGTACGCTGCGCAAACAAAAATAAATACAGCTGAGAGTAATCATTTGCGGTGTTCCTTTTTGATATTGTAATACAATAAGATTAATAAACTTGAATCGAGAAATATGCCTTAAGGAACAAAAAGCAACTATATATTTTTATGTAAATTTAGAAATTTACGGAAATTCAATCATAAATTAATACGTAGTCTACAAGAAATTCTGCAAATCTATACATTTTGCATTACCCACACTATGAGTGATATACTGTGAGTGATATGTATTTTATTTCACCTATTAAAATTTGAATCTCACTTGTAATCAAAAACTATTGCAACAATTTGACAGAATTGGCGAAATATTGACAAATTAAAATATACGGTTCATAAATGAAACTTAGTCAATTATAGTCATGCTTGAAACGTTAGCTCAGTGGGTGTTGGATTACAGATGTAGCACGTTCGATTCTACAAGTATCTGTAATACATATTCTCTCGTTTTGCTTATCATTTTAGAATATCATAATGTTAAAAATAACAATTAATTGAGGATTCGCCATAAACGCTGTATTAAAAACATTACTATCAAATCGGCCTTGCAAATATTCATTATTCACTGTGTAGCAAACTTTATGGTAGAATTTATTTTGAACAGGAAAATTTAGAAACAGTACTTTAAACATGAAATATAATGAAACGCTGTAAATACACGTTTGCGGATTTTAGCGAACCGGCGGCCCTGAGTTAGATACTGACTGCACAAAGGAGTGTTGCGTTGTAAATCTTTATACAAAATAAATATAGGCAAATGCATGGTTGATAAACCCGTTCATTGAGCACAACACGGATACTTGGATAAGTTTATCACATTGATCCGAGGGCGACATATCAATAAAAGATTGATAACCTTCATATCCCCACTTATCAATTAAACAATCCCACAATTTAGCTCTCTCAGAATCCTTATTTGGGCAAAAGCACACTAGGTGTTCAACAATGTTTTCACATACTCTTTTGCAGTTGGAGCATTCCGTAGTGTATTTTCTAGCCACTTGACGTGAAACTATTTTCATAAGTTGCCTACACATGAATATAAGTTTATGATTTTGCCTTGCAACATTCCAAAGTAGACAAGACTGGAGAACATGGTATTCAAGAAACTATATTGCTCAGTTAGTCTATTTAATATTAGTGTTCGCTCCCGAGACAATACACATTTTCTAAGTAAATCCTTCCAAGCATAGTTTGATGGAAAAATGCCGTCAGCGGCATAACTGTCTAAAATATACTTCAACTCATATTTTTGCAATATGCGATAAATGTCCGGTAAAAATCCGTGTGACCGTTTGTCGCCATTTAAAAAGTGGAAAAGTCTTTTATTGAAAAATCCTTTTGCGAGGTATTTATTTGGCAGTCTACAAAGCTGACCTAAGAATTGTAGTTTTTTATGGTCAATTATTGTCTCAATAGAATTTGCACCAATCGACAATAGAGTGAGATCGTGTGTGTATCGGATGCGATCGCGTGACCTTCGGTTGGAATCGTGTGTGGCTCGGATGCGATCGCGTGACACCCATCTGGTGTCAATTTCGGGACAGTGTGACGCCTGCATAACGGATGTGATAGTTTCCATGTTTCTGCGATGAAATCTTAATTCATTTTACTTCTGATGTTTGACATAACAAAACAGCAATCATTATTTAAATTGTTACGATTAGATACATTTATATAAACAAGAAAAAACATAGTGGTTTTTTTTTATTTGAAGTTATTCATCCTTTACCCATGTGCGATATTTTTATCTATATCTCTTTAGAAATTGATAAAAAATAATTATTAATTCTATTTTCTTAACAAATTACAAACTAGTATAGTCTTTCGAACGAAATTAATATTCAAAGATAAGATTACATGGGTAAGTAAGGATTCTATATCCTTTTTTAAAAAAAATATTTCAACTTATTTAACCAAATAATTTTACCTACAACTATGCTTTATTCCCGCCCCAAAATTAGGTTTTAAAGCATGAATATTCAATTACATCTAAATATTTTGTGGTTTTCTTTGGGGAGGTGATGAATTCCATTATTTGATGGTTTGTAATTATTTCACCGAAAAAAGAAATCAGCTTATTCCAAATTATTTTCACAGTTATCCAAATATCATTAAATACCAAGAACTTCTTAAAAGTAGTAACAGCGAAATCCTAAGAAATCTTAGCATATTAATAGCGTACATCATGAACATTTACACGTTAGTTTTACTTTTTGAAATAGTATTTTACTCAGACAGTCAATGACATTCCATAGTAACAGTAATGAATCACGTAAATAAGTTTTACACGCTTTCCACGTGCTTCAATTTATCTCATATGGAAATTAGACAGTTAAATATCGATGTCCCCATACATAATTTTATGTTAAGTTTAAGGTTTAAAAAAATGTTTCTAGTTGTATTACATGTACTATTTTTCGCTTGATTATCTATCATACTTGACGTAAAACATGTAACTGTTTTCTATTTGATACCCACATATGTATTTATTTACTTGATTATTGTAATGTCTGTTGTTACAAATGTAACCTTGACGAAATGAAATAATGTTGTACTGTATTGTATTGTATTGTATTAATAATACTTGAAAATCATTACATACAAAACACACAAACATTGAAATATAAGCGAACCTATAAAAAGCACAGTCAAAAGTCAACTGAGTTAGAACTCGAAAGTTGTAATTATTTCAGAAACAAAATGAAAAGTGCAGGTGATAGTGAGAATTTCTTCCCCGAATGTTACTCTGACCGGTAAAGATCATTAGTTTGCATACCTGTCATTTCAAATCCATCAGGCCGCCATGAAGGCATGTATTAACAACATCTAAAACTGTCACAACATGCCTACAAGTAAACGTTGTCTTATTGTGTATCTTGGTCTGTATTGTACATTGAAGGATCTACACGTCTGAGGTTTTATGTCAGGCTGCCAATCAGACAACAGACAAAACAAATGAACATTTAAACTGGTTTTGTGAGTCATAAACAGAATATAACATATAATACATATTATTTCTATAAAAATCAGACAAGTAAGTGTTTTCTTAATATTTCCTCACTACATGATTATGTTGCCTGACCTTTCCAGAGTCATTAATAAAAGTTATCTGCAATAGATAATCCAATTTGATGAAAGCATGTTTTATTTACAAAAGAAAAGTTTATGTGCTCCGACCCATAAGACCCATGCAAGACTGATGATAGTAAAAAGTACATCAGATTTCTATCGATGATTGGCATTCTCTAAGTTTATGACAACACTTAACATATATTATTATTTAACTCACAACAATGATACATAAGCTACGGAGAGATTAATGCCTTGTTAAGTAGCAAGCCCCAATCCTGATTTAAAAACATGTTTTATATTGTCGCTACATTCTTGCAAAAATAAAAAATAAATGCCTGATCAAGACTTATTCTCAACTATTAATTGATACAAGTATTTTTAGATGTCAAAATTGTTTCCGTCTCAATTTTCGTTTGAACGTCTGAATCCATGTTTTATTCAGTAACTAAATAGCATACAGACACGGATTTGTAGTGTTTCATAGTTTGCATTATTCATTCCAAATTGACGTATTCTGGAAACATATTGTGCGAACTTTAAAAACATTAGGTTATAAAAAATTCTAATAAAAGAGACCGTCTAATTATTTTAAAATATCTTTGCAACTTAAAGAGTTAGAGGGTTCTGGCAAAAAGTCATTTGCTTTCATATGCTGTTTATATTTATGTTTTAAATAAAATATATCTATATTGTTTGCTTACGTCAATATACTAAAAATGTTTTATTAATGCAATCAAATAATTAAAATTTCAACTCACGATTCAGAAAAAGATGATTCTATTCTATTTATCTGCATTCATATTGACAAGAAACATATCTGTTAAATTAGATTTGATGGCGCCATGGATCTACAACCTCTTAAATCGTTATTCAAATTCTAATCAGAATAGTTGCTGAAACAAGTACTCTTACAGATGCAGTTCGTGTCTTTTTATTTTATTTTTTTTCTACTTATATTAATTATTCATAGGTTATTGTAAAACAAAAACCATTTAATTGTACAAAGACCTTAAGTGCAAGATTTCAATTCAAATAAATTATGCAGGCTATTCGTTGCCAAAAATCCAGCTTGTTGATCTGAATTGAACAGTTTGTTAATGGACAAAATACAATTGTATTTCTTTGTATGTAAACTCCAATGTTGCATTCTTGGATTGAGTTTGCCGATTTAACATTGTAAACATGCATTTCAACAAAATACATTTTGTTGAACGACAAAACATTAACTGTTTAGCTGATAGTAGCAATACCAAGTGTTCGAATACTCATTGTTCGTGTATACGCCGACAAAACAGAAGTAGATAGGTACCTCATTCACTAGAAAAAGAAACTAAAAATAATAATAAAAAATCACTAGGTTACTTACTGTCTGAGTTTAAATATTTTTCAAGGAAGTAAAAACTATTGATAAGACTATATTCAACGACACATAAATTTTACTGAGGGTATTCCAATTTGCATAGGAATGAGTAACATTTACAGTTAAGCTGCTACCTTACCACTTTCAAATTTTCAAGTTACGACTAAATACTAATACAGACCAAATTCTGGCTGTTGTCTTTCCTAGAAGTAGCATTTACTATTACATTAGTGACCTTAATTCTAGCGTATGACTGGACAACAACAAACTTTTAACAATAGTAAAATTATAACCAAAGTTGTATGTACCCTTTCGTACATAACTTTTTATTTTTACAATTCTGTACTGTATAGATATCTTTTACAATTTTTACCAGTTTGCTTTTCAATAATAATATTTAAATGAGTCCAAACGTATATATGTCGATTATCAATTTATGTATACCTTGTTCATTTTATCTCTTAGAAAGCCATCACTTACAAAACTTAATAAATATTCTGTGTGATATTTCATGTACATAAAAATAGTTCTCTACTTTTGATCAGATAGACAGCAAGTCTATGTAACAGCTATTGACAGCATGTATACACAGACTTTAGAGTTGTTATTGATTCAGTACAATGCATAAAATACCTTAACCTACGTCAGCTTACTAAATTTAATAATAAAAGGCTAAATTACATCATATGACTCAAAATACCTCCCAATGGAGGTAAACAGAGATGCTAGGATACACTGAATATTTATTTCAACATTAAAATGGGACAAATTCACAAGTTTTTGGTTATACAACGGAATTATCGATAGTAAACACTGGGGGTTATACACTTGGTCAAAAATATGGGTTTTTCTACAACCAAATTTAGTCCTTTAAAGAGAGAAGGCACAGGCTTACTGTTCAGTTCTCTTTATTCGTGTTGTCAAAAATGACTACCAAAAGTGACTACCATGTAACGCATTCTAGTACTATTTGATGAAAGTACTACAGGCACACATACCCTATCGCTCTTGTCAACAGATAGTGGTGTGTGTCATTATATATGGGAAACATTCCCTTATGTTAATTCACCAACATTAGTTTTTGCATAATATTATGCTCATTATCATTATAAACGTTGTAACATTGTTACATTATATCTTAACCAATTTTGCATTACTTGAATATCCTGTACTAGAATACATTTAAACAAAATCAGAAGAGGTTCAAAGTCAACTGTTATGCAGTTGATGTATGTGAAACTATATAATTTGAAATATTTGTGTACCAGCAAGAGTTACCTCTCTTTATATTTTGCTTTCGTGAAAATTGGCTCCGCCTATTAATTTTCGTCTATTTCCGTGATAATTCCATATATGGAAGTTTCAAAATCGTTTCGCGTTAGAATGTAAAAGGAAAGTGTGGTGTTGTAAACCTGAGGCAGTTACATTCTCAACGTCATGATGCACAGTATTAAACGTATTGTGTACGTTCTATCATTTACATTTCTACATGTCGCAAATTTGAAGTTATACATTTATAAATACAGTTTGCAATTTATCTAAGTTGCATGTTTACAGCTTCAAATTTATCAAATCGAGATAATCAAAATGCTTAATACCAGTGCAGTATGTAACTCTCGGATCGACAATAAGATTTTTACTTATCTGTTTAGTAGAACCGAAGTATGCATTGTCAAGTTTCAAAGGCTGGATTTTTGGCAACGAATAGCCTCCATAATAAATTGGTACCGAAAGTAAGTAAATTAAGGCGTCGATGATATTATTTAAAGCTACCTTGTTGTGTAATTATTCAAGTCAGCCCTACTCTTAATCCTGAGTACTCTTGAGTACACCAACAAAACTAACAATAAATTAACTTTTTTTTTTTCAAAGATACATCATCACTTTATATTTGATCGCGATTATTTGTAAGATGAGTTATTGTAAATGAAAATGTGATATTAGAAAATAAAGATCAAAATATAAGCGAATATAAAAATAACAGTTACATTACTTAGACAATTTTCAGATTCCGCGGCATCAACGAACCAATAATATAAATACACCTGGTAAACAACTTTTACTTAAATGTGGTTATATTTAAAGGATATCCTTTAACGGTATCTCCGTACTTTTTAAATGCTTTAGGTTTTGTATAAATCTACCTTTCAACAATAATTACTTTTATTATACCTCAATTTATCCTTCAATGTAAAACTCCCATAGGCCTATTATATAAAATCAATAAAACGGCATTTAATGAAGTTCTAAAGACAATTCTTGTAATTTGAAGTAATTTAAATGGTGTATAAAAAGAAAAAATCGCTTTGTGAAAACTTTTTTATTTTATTTTTTTTTGTGAAGTTGGCGGTCTGGTGGCCAAGCGGTCTAACAGCCTAAAATTTTAACGTTGTAGAAGTTTGTCAAAGAAATTAAAACGACTCTTAATATAGTTTTGAAGACATATCTTATCATTTAAAAGTTACATAAAAGAAACAAATCACATTCAGATTTTTTTTGTTTTCATGGCCTCTAGGGTGTAAACAAGGTTTTCCCATATAAGGACTGTGTGACCTAGTTTCTCAACACAAGTAACCCATATTCGAACTTGACCTGGAAATCATCGTAACAAATTTTCTGACCAATTTCCAGGATATTTGGACTGGAACAGTAGCCCCTAGAGTGTTTACAAGGTTTTCCAATATTTAAATTGACCAAGAAATCACCAGAAATTACCCACCTGGTCCAAATTTAAAGTCTGTGTGTAAAAAAACCCCAAGAAAATATGTCATATGGTGTCAATAATAACAAAAGTAGGTCAGCTGATATTTAAATTCAATTCAACATCAGATATTACACCACTGGTCCAAATTTCAAGTCTGTATATAAAAAAAAACGAGAAACTAGGTCAAACGATATCATTAATATTAAAAGTAGGTCAGTTGATTTCAAAATTCAATTTGGCATCAGACACTTCAAGTCTGTACATCAAAACACAAGAAAGAAATTCAAATGTTTTAAAAATATCAATAACAGCTCAACTGATATCAAAATTAAATTACACACATGAAACAGATATCAGGTTCAGAGACAATTTTAAACAAAATTCAAGAAAAGAAAAATTGAGCATACAAACTCATCTTTGGTAGTGAGGTACAAGAAACAAATGTAATCTTTCTTTAGGCCTAATTTCATATTCCAGACTGACCTACAACTGACCCTGCAAAAAGATTAATACTATGATGCAATAATGTCCAAAATCTAGAGCTGAAAGTTATTTACCCAAATAGGATATGAATAATTGTGGTGTTATACCAAATATCTTATGTTTAGACATTATTTTCATGGCAGAATATTTGTATAATTTACATAGATACCAGCCCTAGACCTTGAACTTTCAGAGAAGAAGATTTTTAAATTTATAATTAAGAAATAATATCGGTATTAGCGGTGTTTATCGGCTATTTAACACCGGTTTGGAGTTTTGATGCGTAGGAATTGACCACGAAGTGGTTAATTTTTTCGCATCAAAACAACAAAACCGGTGTTAAATAGCCGTTAAACACCGCTAAGACTGATATTATTTCGATTCTAGCACAATAAAATAAGGAAGATCACTAATGTTATTTTTTCAAGCGGAAATAACTTCTGCTGCCGATTTCCGTATAACGCTGTTCGATTTTGCACCCTACTGTTGCGAAGATATAAAAATTATTAAACAAAAGAAATAATTAAAAAAAACGTTATTTTATCAAGTTTTCAACAATAAAAACTTACGTCGTATTGTGTTTACTTACATCAGTGCCCAATTTATCATTCTTGTATATAGGGTTGTTGTAAAGTTGGATTCCAACTACAACAGGTTATGTAATCATTACATAATATTGTATAATATTACTCAAGAAGTAAATCATATACAATTTTCATATATATTTTTGAAAAATAATAAGAGTTTAAACTTTAACTTAGATTTAAGTTTATTTTAAAGTTTAATCATATTGAACATGTATTGTTTTATAGACATTTCATAGTTTAATGTAGAACTTATTGATACACTCTTTAACAGTAACTTAGCATGGCGTAAGACTCTTTACATACAATATATAGAGAATGGTTCTATTTTCAATTACACCGGCATTTAAACTTAGTGAGATACATATTGTTAATTTAACATTTGCATGATTTATATATGTTTGTAAATATGTTTAATTGATATTAGTTTTATTGTTACAAATATTTTGCAAAACTTTATTATTGGGGAGGCTATGCCTCCCCAATGTTAATACCATTCGTCAAATCTTACTGCCGCGGTAATCAGGTCAAAAAATAGTACCTTGATTTTTTTAAGCTGACTCATCAGTCATCACAGACATTTACAATATGAAAATATTTTCATTCTTTAACTTCATATCTGCAATTTGTAAAGATAATAATTATCTGAAAAATTCTTGATTTTTTTCAAAATCACTACTCCGTGACGTCATACTGCGGCGGTAATCAGGTTTAGTCATACGTTGGTCATAAATAGTTCTGGTATGAAAACCCTTCTACATAATAACTTTATCAATAAGTTTTTAACAAAAAGCATAAATGAATATTTATAAGTAAATGCTTTAATTAGGTGGCAAATATTCTTTATTATTTTTGATAACAATTTTCCAATTACTACGCAGCGACCAACTGTTTATGACGGGTCATTAACTAGAACGTTGCAACACCGTAGTCTTAATATCATGCATGTTCTTTTGTTGTTATAAACCATTGATAGTCCTTAATATTTTTTTTAAAGACAAATAATGGTAAACTGTCGCTTACATCAGAGACATGGATCATGCTTGCGTGATAACTAAGGAAAACTAACTTACAAGTAAAAAATTGCTGGGAAATGCAGCAATGTGATTGTCACGGCGAAAAAAAGAAAAAATACAAAAAAAAAAACAGTTATAAGTATAATGTTAAGGTATCTCCAAATAGCATTGAGTTTAATTGACAGGTCAGGGCTTAAAAACCCTTCTTTGTAGAGGCCGAATATAGGCTATTTCCCCAACCAAACTAGCCTCCTTTTTTCCCGGTTTGGACCTCAAAATTCCCCAGTCTTTTGAAAATTCCCATAGAATTTAGAACAAAATTAAATGATGATGTTGAATTAAGGATTTTTACTGCCTTATTTGTATTTCCCAGTGCTTTTGTTTTTCTATTTTGAAGAGCTTGTTAAAAGTTTTGTTAAATTTTGAGACCCTTTTTCCCAAAGTATGCCAAAATCACAGGGACCCAGCACAGTGTTGGGATAGTGTAAAAAAGTAATTCTGTGGCCAAAATCACGCATATTTTCCCCAAGAAAAAGGCTGAGGCCCCTTCCCCAAAAATGGTGTTTTGGCCCTGCAGGTTAACTTGTTAAGAAGGTTTTTAAGTATTGTAATGTAACTTGTTACAAGAGCCATGCATATGTAGTAGAGCAGAATAATTTATCATTCTTTTGTACTGCATACCTCTTGAGTGAGATCTATCCATATATGAAGTTTCATGTTGATATCTCAAAGGCTTTTGTAGTTATGCTCTGGACGAAATTAAGTATGAAAAGTAACAAAGGGCAATACCTGAAAAATAATGCACGGTAGGTGTGTGCCGCACTCCTCCTCAATGAGATTTATCCACCTACGAAGTTTCACGTTAATACCTCTAACACTGTTTGAGATAAGCTCCGGACAAAAAGTTTGAAAAATAACAAAGGGCAATACAAGTAACTCAAAAATTATAAAGGGTATCATTCTTGCGCACAACATTCCTCCTCAATAAGATCAATCCATCAATGAAGTTTCATGTTGACATCTCAAAGACCTTTTGAGTTATGCTCCACTCAGGTGAAAAATTAAGTATGAAAAAGTACAAAGGGCAATTACTCAAAAACTATGAAGGATAGAGTCATCACTCTTTTGCACTGCACACCTCCTGAGTGAGATCTATCTACCTATGAAGTTGCATGTTGATATTTCAATGGCTTTTGTAGTTATGAAGTTGTAACCTCTAACAATTTTTGAAATAAGCTCCGGACAAAAAGTATGAAAAACAAGCAATTATCATAGTATTGCAAGCAATCCATAAGTCCCCTACCGGTAAGAGCCCAAGCAACATTCTGAAGGGCCATTCACTTAGGTTCCTATTTTAAGTAAATTTGTTGAAAAAGTTCTTTAAAAATGATCACAGGAAACAGTTTTTATGTACAGACAGACGGACTGAAGGACACTCTAAAGTTATTTTTTAAACATCCCTGTTATTAAAATATAACATTTTTAAAATCCTATCATGATTGAAAAAGTTGGAGTAAAAATTACCAATTTCTCAAAAAAAAGTCTAAGTTCAAAAGGGGCATAATTCTGGAAATAGTCTTGCTAGAGTATTGAACACTCACAAATGTTGAGTGACAATAAGAAACTTTTATATGAAGTTTGAAGTAGATACATTCAGAAAAAGAAGTTACTAAAAAAACAATGTTTTTTTCATGAAAATTTTAAGTTCAAGGGAGGTAATTCTGATAAATTTTGTGCTAGAGTTGTAAACCTTGTCACATATGATGTGGTTGATGACAAGCAACTTTATATTTAAAGTTTGAAGAAAATACCTTAAGAAATAAAGAAACTTATAGTGAAAAAACTTAAAAACTAGAATCAGAAATCTTGAAATTCAGTCTATTTGTTGCCATAGCAACCAGAATTTTCAACATAGGAAGATAAAAAAGGATGTGCATAATTTCCATACTGCCATCTACCCATATGTCAAGTTTCATAAACATATTTTCAGTACTTTTTGTGTTATCACTGGATCCAGGTTATGTGTAAAATTTGCCATATTTTCAGTCTATTTGTTGCCATAGCAACCAGAATTTTCAGCATAGGAAGAAAAGAAAAAAACGTGCATAATCTCCATACTGCCATCTATCCATATCTCATGTTTTATAAAAATATTTTCAGTACTTTTTGCGTTATCGCGGGATCCAGGTTATGTGTAAAATTTGCCATATTTTCAGTCTATTTGTTGCCATAGCAACCAGAATTTTCAGCATAGGAAGAAAAGAAAAAGACGTGCATAATCTCCATACTGCCATCTATCCAAATATCAAGTTTCATTAAAATATCTTCAGTACCTTTTGCGTTATCGCAGGATCCAGTTTTGTGGACGGACGGACGGACTGATGGACGGACGGACGGACAGACAGACAGACGGACAGACGGACGGAGGGTAAACCTAAAGTCCCCTCCGGTAAACCGGTAGGGGACTAATAACAGAGGGCTATAACTCAAAAATTATAATGGGTAAAGTTATCATAACAGAGGGCTATAACTCAAAAATTATAATGGGTAAAGTTATCATTTTTGTGCACAACATTCCTCCTTAATAAGATTTATCCACCTATGAAGTTTCATGTTGACATTTCACAAGCTTTTTTTAGAAATATGCTCCACTCAGGTGAAAAATTTAGTATGAAAAATAACAAAGGGCAATAACTCAAAAATATGAAGGGTAGAGTTATCACCTCCTGAGTAAGATCTATCCACCTATGATGGTTCATGTTTATATCTCAAAGGCCTTTGTAGTTATACTCTTGGACAAAAATTAAGTATGAAAATAAACAAAGGGCAATAACTGAAAAACAATGCACGGTAGGTTATCATTCTTGTGTGCTGCAATCCTCCTCAATGAGAATCTATCCACCTATGAAGTTTCAAGTTATTCCCTCTTACACTTTTGAGATAAGCTCCCGACAAAAAGTATGAAAAATAACAAATGTCAATAACTCAAAAATTATAAAGGGTAGAGTTAACATTCTTGTGCACAACATTTCTCCTTAATAAGATTTATCCACCTATGAAGTTTCATGTTGACATTTCACAAGCTTTTTTAGAAATATGCTCCACTCAGGTGAAAAATTTAGTATGAAAAATAACAAAGGGCAATAACTCAAAAATATGAAGGGTAGAGTTATCACCTCCTGAGTAAGATCTATCCACCTATGATGGTTCATGTTATATCTCAAAGGCCTTTGTAGTTATACTCTGGGACAAAAATTAAGTATGAAAAATAACAAAGGGCAATAACTGAAAAACAATGCACGGTAGGTTATCATTCTTGTGTGCTGCAATCCTCCTCAATGAGATCTATCCACCTATGAAGTTTCAAGTTATTCCCTCTTACACTTTTGAGATAAGCTCCCGACAAAAAAGTATGAAAAATAACAAATGTCAATAACTCAAAAATTATAAAGGGTAGAGTTAACATTCTTGTGCACAACATTCCTCCTTAATAAGATATATCCACCTATGAAGTTTCATATTGACATTTCAAAAGCTTTCTTAGAGATATGCTCCACTCAGGTGAAAAATTTAGTATGAAAAATAAAAAAGGGCAATAACTCAAAAATTATGAAGGGTAGAGTTATCACCTCCTTAGTAAGATCTACCTCTAACACTTTTTGAGATATGCTCCGGACAAAAAGTATGAAAATAACAAATGTCAATAATTAAAAAATTATAATCAGTACAGTTATCATTCTTTCGCACAACATTCCTCCTCAATAAGATCAATCCACAGATGAAGCTCATGTTGACATCTCAAAGATTTTTTTTTAGTTATGCTCCACTCAGGTGGAAAATAAAGTATGCAAAATTACAAAGGGCAATTACTCAAAAACTAATGAAGGGGTTAAGAGTTATCACTTTTTTGCACTGCACAACACCTCCTGAGTGAGATCTATCCATTTAAAGGCTTTTTGAGTTATGCTCTGGACAAAAATTGAGTTTGAAAAATAACAAAGGGCAATAACTGAAAAATTATGTAGGGTAGAATCATCAAATTGTTGTGCACTGCACTTCTCCTAAATATATGATTTATCCACCTATGAAGTTTCAAGTTGATAACCCTCAAATACTTTTTAAGATATGGTCCGGACTAAAATGAGGACGGAAGGGACAGACTGAAGGAAGGACAGGCGGACGGACGGAGACTAATTTTATATCCCCAACCGCCTTTTCGGCAGGGGAAAATTAAACATTTTCCAGCTTATAGCTAAAGGAAACTCAGAATTTTGCTCACAATAATGAATTCTGAATGAAGTTGACGACAGAAGACTTTGTGTAAAAGACTGATTTACGGACCAAATTAAGTTTATTGTACAAACCTGGTATGGTAAAAAAATGCTTACTGTGAAAACGCATATGGAAAACGAAGTCTCATTTTAGGAAAAAATTTAATGTTTTTTTTTTAATTTTTTTTTGCGCAAAGAAAAATGAAATTTATTCTAAAAAAAGACAACAAAGAAAAGCTTTGGATTGCCAAATTCATCAAAAGGTGTGCGGTGACGCCAAAGAATTTGACCCTTAAATACTTAACAAAGATGTTGTACTTTTATAGCTGTAACCTTTCATGTGACCTGGAGGTTAGGCCCAGTTTAAGTTTTGAAAAATCTTAAATCAAAAAGAATAGGACTCACTGTCTTGCCAAGATGCTCAAAAAATCAATTTATTTTAGTTAAATTAAACCAATCTTTAAGATTTATTTTACCTAGATTTCAAGGTACCTGAGTGTGAATATATTATAATAATATTGCATTTATTACGAGTATCGTGAAAACCTGGAAAGAAGAATATTTTATAAATTATTTTTTTTTTTCCCAGGTTTTGATCTTTTTACCGGGGGGGAAATTATTTTTTTTTTTAAAGTTTTTGCTAAGGGTTTGCAGACAGGGTTTTTGGCTTATTAAGACATTAAAAGGGGACCAAAAATTTAACTTTTCAGGGGGCCCCCAAATAGGTACTAAAGAGCAGAAGTAAAAAGAAGAACCAAAGCCACAAATATAAAACCACCTTGCTATCAGAGTTTTAAAACTTGAAACCAGGGAAGAATTTTTCATTAATTATGGCAGTTTTGCTTTGAAGTTCCTTTAAAGAAGAAGAAAAAAAATTTTCTTTTTTTCAGTATAGTGGGGACCCCAACTGTATAAAATGCTTTTGTTTGTTTCAAAACAGAAACATCCCTTTTACTCCCTTTTTTTCCCTTTTCCCAAATTTTTAAAAATTGCACTTTTTTTTAAATGAATAAAACAGGGCTTGTCGCAAACCCATTCAAAACCCGGGACTGAACTGCCTAAATTGACTCTAACACATGATTGTTTCAGAAGACCAACTGAGCTATCCGGCCGGGGTGCTTTCTCTTAAAATAATGAAACAGTTCTAAACCAACAACATATTTCTCCACTATATTGTTTTAATGCCCTTGGAATTTCTGATGTTAACAGAGCATATGTGCAATTAAAAACTCATGGTTTATATGCCAGTCACAGGATGAAATTAAAAAACTTTCAGCTTCACCATAAATCAAACCTGTGGACCCCCAACAGAAATAATGTACTTTTTAAGCTATTCTGGCCACTTACACATTTTCTTCCCTAATTTTTGTGAACAGTTTCAAAAACCCATGACAGATTATTAGGATTTTGCAAAATTAAACAGAATAAATAATTCTTTAATTTTAACTAAATAAGAAAAAAAACACCCTTACATACTCATATAGTCTTTAATTTTTAAGGCTCATTATCCCTTGGGAGTGTTTATAAAATTTTTTTTTCTAAAACCCTTTTTTTTTTTGGTTTTTGTTACATTTTCCGGGAAAAAAAAATTTCATTTTTTTATTTTTTTCAAAAAATATTTTTTTGCGGGGTTTTGTTTGTCAGAAATTTTTGGTTTTAATTAAATGGGGAATTAGTTTTTTTTGTAGGGAAAATTTTAAAATACTACTTTTTTTACCCTTTTTGCTACCTTTTCCCGACACATTACCGATTTTCATTTGCTACTTTTTTTTTAAAGTTTTAAAAATTTATGTAACATCCCTCAAAATTTCATTAGGGAGACTTTAATTTTTAAACACATGTCTTTTTCATTTTTAAAAAAAAAAAAGAAAGGGATTTCTGAGGAAATAATGTTCCCTTTTTTTAAAATAAAAATTTTTATATACCTTTTTGGGTTAAAATTTATTTTTAAAAAAAAGGGGCTTAACATTTTTTGGGGTTTTTTTCCCATTTTTTTTTAACAGGTAAAATTCAAAAATTTGAGCATAACTGTGCTGATTAAATTGTACAAAAATTTTTATTTTTTGTAATTAAAAAAAAAACCCTTTTTTCTTTTGTTTAAAAAATTTTTAAAAAATATTAAAAGACTGTTTTTGTATTTTGCCATCTTTTTGGAGGGCACCGGGCGAAAAATAAAATTTTTAAAAGGCAACCAACGAAACCACTTCGTGTTTAGATTGTTTTTTCATGTTTTTTTTCCGGCCCCGGGTTTAAATTTTTTTGTACTTTGTTTGGTTTTTCATTTTGGCCCCAATTTAAAATTTCCCCCACTAAAAATAAAAGGGCAAGAAAACAATTTTTACTCTATGAAAGATTTTGGGGGGTTTGATCGGGAGACCTGGAGTTTTTGAGACCTTTTCCCTCCCCTTTACAAATAGAAAAGGGCAAAAAGTTTTCCCCTTTTTTCAAAAACTTTGCCATGTTCGAAAAAAAATAAAATTGAAACTTTTTAAAATTTTTTGATTTTTTTTTGAGACTTTATCAAATTATTTTTTGCGGGAAATCAAGTTTTGGGGACTTTTTAAATTTTCTTTTTGGCTTTTTTGTTTTTATCATTTAAATTTTTAAATGAAATTCTACCCCTTTTAATAAAAAATTAACATAATGTAACTCTTTAAATTCAAAAAATATTATAAATTCATCATATAAATTTTAAAAAAATTTTTAAAATGTATCCCAAATAACATTAATTTTTTCCCTTTTTCTATTAAATAAAAAATAAAAATCCTAACATTAACATTTTTTAATTTTAAAAGGTTTTGGTTTTTCCCAAAATTTTTAGTAGAAAGAAAACTTTTAAAAATTTTTAAAACCTCTGTTATAAACTATTATTAGCCCAGCTTAACACTGGGTATAAACATCTTTAACCTTTAGACTGTGATCATTGAATTATCTATTTATAATATTAAATCGCAAGTCTCATCTCTATTATAACTTGTAAGTCTTTAAATACAGAAATACACATTATATACATATTATAATTTTACACTTGTATTTTGTAACATTTAGCATATAATAATTCTCTAGTTTCCCATTAAATATAATAAATATATTAATCTCTATTAAATTTGGTTTGTTATGTGGTGTGGAATTCATAATCTTGTAGAAAAGGAAAACTTAATGTATTCTATGATATTGAGAAGTATCAAAGTTAAAAATAAAAATCTTCTTCAAATAAATATTATATTAATAAAGATTTTAGTTTTGTGTGAGTTTCTAAACATTAAAATTGTCATATCTCTTACAGAAAAATATAATCTGTGTTCCCTCATTAGATCTTTACTATATAAAACTTGAACTGGTAATATATATCAAGTGTTTTTAAATGAGCACTTCATATATGTTATAGTGCTTAAAAATATTTCTAACTCTTTTTCATTTTTAACCAAAAGGGTTTATTTTTTTATTATGAGCAAATTTACTTTACAAACACATAGAAAATAATTATTTCACATACTTTTGAATTTAGAAATTTATATTCCTCTAGCAGAATACCTATAAGTATTTTTATGTTGCTAAATGAAACAAACTAGTAAAAAATCTGGTCTAAAGGTATATTAAAGCCAGTAAAAAATATATATATCAATATTTCATTTCATCATGGTCCTCTATGCTTTTAATTAATACCTTTTTTTTTACAAACTTTGGTAAATTTTTATGAAAACAAAAATTTAGTAAGTAATACCTTAACTTCAACCTAAGTTATTAGGGCCAGAAAAAAACAGATTAATTTTAGTAAACATAGTTATTCCCCCTTTTAAAATTTGAGAAAACCTGAAAAAAAAAAGAAACCCCAAACATAAAAAATTTAAAAAATTGTTGCGGCCAGTTTTAAAAAGCCATGAAAATTTTCATGGTAAAAGATTTTCAAAAAAAAAAAATTAGATGGCCATGTTAAAAAGCATTTTTTTTGAAAGGAAAATTTTCGGTGGGTTTTCCCAACACCCGGGATACGGGTTTACCCCTTTGTAAAAACCCCCTTTTCTTTTGCAACAGATAAACAAAAATTTAAAAAATTTTTAATAGGATTTTTTTGGGTTTTAATAACAGTCGGTTTTTACCTACCCTTATACTAATTGGAGGTGCCCTTTTCCCTTTTGTAAAAAAAATTTTTTTTGAAAAATTTTTAAATGAAATAAAACAAATTTGGATACTGACCGGCTTTCAATTAGACCACAACGATATTTCAAATCCGGGTTTTAGTATTAAAACTTTTTAAAATTTGTGTCGAAAGGTTTTGGAAAAATTGTGTAAATATTTTACGTTTGATATTTTCGTCTTGTTTTGTAAAAATACTTTTTAATGTATTTTGTTTTTTGAAAGGAAAATTTTTTTAAGAAAATTTTTTCACGGAAATGGGTTTTTTCAATAAATTCTTTAAAAAAGGCCAAAAAAAAATTGGGGGGGCTTTTTAAAAATCAAAAAGGAAATTTTCCCCCGTGATTTTTGCCATGCAAACCGGAAAAACCTACCCCCTTTTCAAAATATCACGGCGTTGAGACGCCGGTGAAAATTGGGTACACCCTTTAGGGGGGCTGTACGGGGAAAACGCTCTTAAACCCTTTTAAATCTTTAAGCTTTTTAGTAAATTTTTTTGAAATTACATTTAATCTAAAAATTCAATGATGGTTGTATGAACATATTATTTTGAAAACAATATATTTTCCCTTGAACCCATGTATCGCCGAAAAAAAACTATTTTAACTACAAAACCCGTAAGACCCTTCCGACAAAATTTCAGCACAAGCTTTACATTTTACATTTAGCAAAATTTAAAAAAAGCAATCCTTTATTATTTTCATCTTACATAATTCTCATTTAATTATCAAACTTTTTAACATAAAAGTATCTTTTAAAATAAAATATGTCTGGTAATTGACAGATCCCTACTCTGATCTTTTTTAGCTCACGCAGAGCCGAAGGCTCAGGGGTGAGCTATTAGTATCAAAGGGAATGCTCCGGCGATCCCGTCGTCCGTCGTCATTGCTGTCAACAATTCGTCTTCTTTCTCTCTGAAAAAAAGGGCAGATTTACTTTCAAATTTGGTCTGTAGCATTCCTTGTGAAGGGTTACCACCTTGAACTTGCCTCATGTCATTTCCCCAATTGGGCCCCTTTTAGGGTGGAGTTCATCAGAGCTAAAAATAGAAAACCTTTTTAAAATCTTCTTTCTACAGAAACTAATGGATGGATGTCACCAAACTTTGTCTCTGTTAGCATTCTTTGGGGTTTTAGTGTTTTTTATCAAGTTTTGCTATCATATTAATTTTTTGATTGGGCCCCTTTTTAGGGGTCTCCTAGGGTCTAAAAATAGAAAAATTTCTTTTAAACATCCTTTCTTCTACAGAACTAATCATGGATATGATTCTACCAAACTTTGTTGTAGCATCCCTTTTTTGGTAGTCTTTTTCAAGTTTTGCTCATATTGAATTTTCATTTGGCCCCCTTTTTGGGGCCCGCTATAGCTAAAAATAGAAAATATACCTTTAAACGTCTTTTTTCTATAGAACTAATTTGATGATGATCATACAAAACTTTTGGTCTTGTTAGCAATTCTAAGGGTTAGTTCTGTTTATTCAAATTTTGCTCATTTAATTTGATTTGGCCATCTTTTATAGGGGTCTCTAGGGCTAAAAAATTTTAGAAAAACCTTTTTTAGACATCTTCCTTCTACAGAACTAATTAGATTTGGATGATCATTAAACTTTGTCTTATCATTCTTTGGTTTTAGTCTTTTATCAAGTTTTTTGCTCTCATAAATTAATTTGATTGGCCACCTTTTAAGGGGCCACTATAGCAAAAATAGAAATACCTTTTTAACGTTTCTTGTTTTCTATTAGAACTATTACTTTGATGGATGATCACCAAACTTTTGTCTGTAGGCATTCTTTGGTAGTATCTTTTATCAAGTTTGCTCAATAATTATTTTGTCATTGGCCCTCTTTAAGGGGGATCTCTAAAACTAAAAAATAGAAAATTACGTTTAAATGTCTTCTTCTACAGCCTTTTTTTATAATTTGGGTGGTTGATCACCAAACTTTGTCTTGTAGCATTCTTTAGGTAAGTTCTTTTTTTATCAATTTGCTCTCATTATTATTTTTTGATTGGCCCCTTTTAGGGGTTTCTTTAGGGCTAAAAATAGATAAACCTTTAGACACTTCTTCTTCAGAACTATCTTGATGGGATTGATCAACCAAATTTTGCTTGTAGCATTCTTAGGTTAGTCTTTTTATTCAAGTTTGCTCTCATATTAAAATTTGATTGGATTGGCCCCTTTTGGGGCTGCTATTAGGCTTTAAAATAGAAATACATTTTTAACGTCTCCTCCCCTGCGAAACTAATGGATTTGGATGATCACCCAAAACTTTTCTGTATCATTCTTAAGTAGTATCTTTTTTTCAATAAGTGTGCTCATATTATTTTTTTTGATTGGTCCTTTTTTAGGGGTGCCGCTATAACTTAAAAATAGAAATATT